>NW_017804131.1:3283087-3288410 GCF_001625305.1 Branchiostoma belcheri
ATTATTGACGACAGCCATGACAATTACAAGATGAAAGAGGACTTACAATGGCGTAGGCGGGGTACAGGCGAGGGAAGGTGATAACTTACTGGATTTGTTCCTCCACAGATGTCTGATTTTCGAGGAGTTTTTTGCGGTGCTCCTTGACGTACGCGTGCAGGTTTTCTCCGCTCCGGAACTGCCAAGGGGAATCATCCGGTACGTTCGACCACCTGGTGAGGAGAGCAAAGGCCTCATCCGTCGCACTGTACATCTGAAAACAAGGCGGAAACGAACAGTTACATCTCTCCGTTTGATGTATCCATCCATACCCAACACGCGGGGATTGTGATCTAGTATGCTCTCTGATTCCATTCACATGAAACAAGCATTTAGGAACCGAACAATATCTTTCATCAAGATTCAGCAGCACATAAGAGACGGATAAAAAGACTGGGTGAGGTGCTTCCTGTGTGTTGGTAGTCTATTTAAAACCACTGGAACAACAAAGCGGCTTAACTAGATTCTCTTCTGACTGTGAAATGAACATAAAGCGATGATACATCTGGCTATAAAGATGTGTCTGATCGAATAGGTTTGGAATTTCTGTTACTGCACATCTAAATGCAAATCTGTCTAGAGGGCGAAGCCATTCTGTGTAGTCACCTGAGAAGGGCATTTGAGTCCTTAAATGCTGGGATGTCGGAAGATAAGAGATTATAATAATAGGAGGGGACGTGCGGTAAGCGGTGAAATCAAACTTTAGATACTAATCGTCTAAAGATGAGCTCTTTTAAAGCTCCCGAGAGGTTTACTTGATATTATAACAGCTGAGGTTAACGTACGTTCGTTCCCAAACCGCAGATAAGGTTTTGGTGAACGTACTGCTTAAGGATCCGAATTACTTTTCCTATTTAGATGTAATTGCTTTCCCCACACTTTGTCTTTTAGGGCTACGTGCTTCACAGCTCGTCCTCAACCTCATATGACCTACTACATGTTATTCGCGTTGACGTATTGCTTACAGTTGATATGATGTCCTGCTTTTAATTTCCGGGGAAAGGAAGAAATGGCTGATCGGAAGGCCCGGTATAGGGAGGGGAGAACCCATTTGGCATGATATGCATGAGCGTAACAAGTCGTCCGGTTCGATGTGATATAGCTAGCCTCCGCCGCGCCAGCGCGGGTACCTGCGAAGCTGGTGTGTTACGCCGAAGGGCGGTTATACTGGCTATACCGATACAGATACAGACAGTAAATTTCTATGACATCTCCGGCTAATATTGCCAGTCGTCTTCAATATACAGTAAATCACACTGCTAAAAGTACTGTGGAAACGCTGACGGTAAAGACGAGAAAGCGTGGGCGTGCGCACAAGCTAACACAAGCCTACTGAACATTTGCTGCTTAAAGTGTAGATAATATTTGCATCCGATTATTTGGGTGCATTAGCGGCAATTAGTCAACAGAGGCTTACAAGCATTTAGCCTCATTTCTTGCGTTTTGGAGGGAGGGGAGGGGGCGCTAATTTGTACTCTTTTCTAATTTTCACCATTTGTTGATTTCCCAGTTGCTTCCCTTCCCTTCCTTCACTCCCCCTAACCCTAATCCTAACCCTAACCCATCCTACCAAAACGCTAGCCTCCACCACCAGGCCTTTCTATGCGAATACGGATCGTAGAATTCGGCAAAAAAGAGAGAGTAAAATTGGCCAAGGGAGACCGGGGAGGTAGTTTCTTAACTGCGCGGCCAGTCAAACCTACAAGGCGTCCAAACTCCTTTGCCAAATATTCTCCTATATATAGCCAGCGTAAGATAGTCTGGAGACTACCAAAACGCGGCGCACTCGAAACGCCAGCAAAGGAGGCTAACAACCATTAGACTCATCTATAAAAGCGTCTCTCGCCGTTGTATACATATGCATTATACACTCCTAAGACTTTGCTTAGTAAACATAAAACATCTGGGTAAGCTCCCTCCTTCCTGCGCTCTACAATTACTTTTGAATTTTCTAGACTAAGGAGAAAATAAATACATGGTCGTACCTGCGTCAGACGGTCGTACACTCGATCGTTGTTGCCGGAGCCAACATACAGAACTGTGGTCCCTCTCTCCACCGCCAAACTCACGGCGATCAGACCCATCTCCGTGCTGAGAGAGATCTCTCCCGACACTACCTCAGCCGAATCCTTCTCTCTCTTCGTGTCGTGGACAATCATGCTGCTCTGAACGAGCATCCCCACTACAGGGACTGCCACTAAGAGGAGGATGCTGAAGATCCTAAAACCTTTGCCCCTTTTGGAAAGGGCTTCCCTGTCTTTAACTTGCATTCTGCTGATAACGTTGTCGTCTACCGGTGTGAGCCGGCGCTCGCACATTGTGCCTACTGATCCGGCTCTTACACATGTAATACCACTCTAATACCATGGTGATATCGTGAAAAGACTCCGCCCCCGCTTACCATATTTGGAAACATCAGAGGGCGTTGCCGAAAAACAACGGTAAACCAATGAGCATCTCATATGTGGAATAAGCAGCCGGGGAGTGTGGGCACTTTTACTGTCGCTCAAAGATATAAGAACACATTTCTGTATGCTGGGCCCCCAAATGCCATACAAATGGTATATTCTAGCACAAGTGTAGATGAAATGGTTCGTACGTTGTCTGCGTACGACCACGTAACTGTAGCCAGCGGTGCAATAATAGCATGATTTATTTTCACGTAATGCACAGCAACAGGCTTTATTTAGCTGTAGGAAATGACCTGAAGGAAATTGTGTTAATGATAATTTTTTCCCTCGTATTGAGTTTGTAAAACCAATTCATATCGATACAAAGGACAAATATTCTGCGTATCTAATAGGCTCAGTATGCTTTTAACAAGACTTAAATACTGAAAAACTAGTAGGTGGGATGTCGATGCAAAACCTAAACCTCCGTCAGTCAACCGTACTGAGCTGAGAATGACGTCACTGAAGTCCTTGTAACAAATAGTTTAAACCTTTCCTGGGCTCTGGTTATCTTCATGTACCTATTAATTACACCCTGGTAGACAGTGATTTTTTATGTTTAAGTTACTAGAATGTTGTCGATACGCAACCATAGAAACAGGCTTCATTTATCTGCCAATATGGATGGAAGGTAGGTAAGCATTTTCATCATTTTCTGGCATGCAGATTGTAACGCCAATAAAAAAGCCATCCTCTTTACAAAGCATTTTAAGCTCTTTATGGACATGGATATAACGTTAGATCTCAGTTCACGTTCTAGAACAAACTTATTTCTCTTTCATCATTGGTTTATCATAAACGTAGCGGGTAAACTTGTGTTTCTATATCTAAAACATATCTCCGCTAGAACAGTACGTATACGTTGACCCAAATTGGCCACAATGCTCAGGTGGTCATGTAATGTATACGCCTTTCACTACCGACTAAATGCTATCTTTCGTGACTGAAGGCCACTTTACAGGCCTTTAATGAGAGAAGAAATCACACCATTCATCGATGACGCTGGTACTGTTAGATCTAGGGCATCAGTCGTGGTAAGAGCAGGAAATGAAACATCACAAAGATAGCCAGGAGCTACGTCCTTTCGAGTCTGCGTTGTATGATAGACGTCTTTAATGTTAGCTGGCCAAGCAGATTGGGAACAACAACATACTTGTACAATGTACCTTTGAGTTGCCTTTATGCACCTTTGATTTTTTTTACCAATTATGTTATGTACAACAATCATCTCTAGTCTGGCCTTTGATTTGGACGTTTGATTTATGTTTCTATGATTTCTGTACCTATGTTTCTGTTCATGCTTATTGTCTGGTGTCTTATAAGCCCATATGGGCTGGGCAACAAAAGGCACGTAAAAATTCATCCATCCATCCATCCATTCATTCATTCATACTTGTGAAGCAGTTAGAGTTGTTGTAATTTCTTGTTTTATTCATTATTGATACAAAAAACTCAGATTCAAGTTCAGATTGATTTTTATCACAACACATTCTCCTTAGTTCCTGTGACTCTACTGGTTCCAAATACCTACAGACAGACAGTCAGACAGACAGATAGACAGACAGACAGACAAAGACAGTTCAATCATGATTTCCAGACAGAAAATAAATTGTCCAAATGCTTTCCAGTCTCTGAAAATACAACATTCGAGAAAATATTCGAGTTATATAAATACCATACAAGAGACGTGACGTAGTTTTCCCCAGGTTAGTATCTGAAACGTCCACCTCTGGAATGAGTAATAAAACTTGGCGGCACATAAACTAGTGTGATTTGATCACAATTACGTTTGGAATGGCAATAAAGCGGACAGGGAGCTCTGTATCCGTAAGGAGATAAGATTGAAATGTTATTCTGTGGGTACACCAAATTGCCGATGATGATTATGCCAGATAGTTCATTGCTCTCCGTGAAAACTGTCGGTAAAACAGGCTGAGATGTTGATTATCATGTGAGCCTTTACTGTCATTACTGCGTATTTAAGATCATCTTCACCTATAACCACCTCTTTACACTAAGCTCCCGAAGCGTATTAACGCCTGAATACACCGAAGCAATACATTGTAACTCTTAGCGACAGGTACAAATTTAAGTCCTGTGTCCACCACCATCTCAGCACTATTTGCAGCGTTCATTGATTAATCTTAATGGAAAAAACAAGTGTGGACCAGATGTCGGTGGATCGTCCCGCTTCCCAAAAAAGTTGGTTTCGTGAAAATCGGTCGACCAGCTGCTAACCTGTGCTCATCATGTATAGATAAAAAAAGCACGATTCTTGTGTTATATCCAATTTTAATTGAATTGCAGCGAGGCAATACGATATATCCACTCTCATCTCTATTAAGTTACATAGGAAAACGTGAAACAAATACAGCATTGATTTTATCCATTTATCTCGCAACAGATCCAGTTTTTGTTTCTAAATGTTAGGTGTGTGGATTATATGATGGTGCAATATAGTCTTGGGCGCCGGGAGGAGCTACTGGATGGATTGATTTTTCTCCGGGTCATGTTATCTTAGGTTTTAGTAGATAGAGGGGTTAGGTAGTCCTGTTACGTTTCGGAAGATGGTGCTACAGACTAACGTTATAACTTCTACGTTTGTTCTGCGTAAGACGACGATGTACACATCTTAATCGTAGGCGTAAATGATGGTTAATTATATGGACAGTAACAATTCATTGGACTTAGGCGAACTGCAATGTACAATTATCTCGCTCTGTGGCGATTTTGAGCTTGTAATATGTCCTATTTTATTTCAAGGCATAGGAATCGAATAATAAATGGATTTTTTTCCGACGAAAATCCATAAAATTTAGTCCTACCTTAGTGTG
>NW_017804131.1:3288430-3332096 GCF_001625305.1 Branchiostoma belcheri
TATGGATGACATCCTCCGGGAGCCCCAAAACTGATGCGCGCGTGCGAATAAAAAAAAAGTTTTGCAAAAAAAAAAGTTCTTTTCATTATGAAATCTACGTGGTCATGAGGGTTGAGCAAATGGCACAGAATATGGTTTGGCGAATAATCTAGTCTTCAAGTTCATTTCTTTACAATTTCGTCTTTTTTCGTTTGATTTTGGCATTCTACGACATTGGTATAGTTTTTATTAATTTTTTTTGTAACTTAATGGTATATTTTTTGCTCATTTTGCAACTGTTTTGTACGATTTACAGTATGGTTGAAAACTTTTTTTTGTTGGAAACGGCCGAAAATTCATGCGCGCGCGGATGTCATCCATATAATCAAATCAACATGGCCTTATCTTCATGTACCTATTAATTACACCCTGGTAGACAGTGATTTTTACCTTCGCCAAGAAGGTTATGTTTTCAGGGGCGTTCGTGTATGTGTGTGTGTGTGTGTGTGTCTGTCTGTCTGTCTGTCTGTCTGTCAACACGATAACTTGAGAAGGTCTTGATGGATTGTCTTGATACTTGGTAGGTGGGTAGGTCTTGATGAGACCTCAAAATGATTAGATTTTGGGCCACCTGGCGGTTTGTCATGGTACTGCAGCAGAACTTCCGATTTTGATATCTCATGATCCAGACATGCTAGGGTGACGAAATTTAGATGGTAGATAGCTCTTGTGCTGGGGATAAAGTGACATGAGTTTGAGCCCCCTAGTTGCTTGCTCTAGAACTGCAGGGGGGTTTAATGGACAAATGTTTAAAGGGGGATAACTCAAGAACCGATTGATGGATCATCGTGATTTTTGGTATGTAGGTAGCTTGAGTGATGCTTGACATAATGATATTACAATTATGCAAATATGGATGTAATTTGCATAATTAATGAGGAAATTCTATTTAACAGCTGCATTCCATAATAGTAAGTTCAAGCTTGTGACATATGTTATTAAGAATGAGAGAAACACAGGCAGATATTGATTATGCAAATGAATACTTAATTTGCATAATTAATGAGAAAATATTATAATTGCATAGTGGAATTTTATACTTGGGGTGTTTGAAAGTTAAGTTAAGGTGAACATAATTAAACATAACTTGTTCAAATAAGGACCTCATTTGCATAATTTATGAGAAAATGTCATCATGGCATTCTTTGTTAAGATAAGACTGTCTTTTGGTGGAGAATATGATCAACAGATATAATTGATGCAATTGAGGATCCTATTTGCATAATTAGGGGGATTAATATATAATTTCTTAATCATAAAAGCTAACATCATTTGGCGAAGGTATGAGATCGTGGAACTCTAGTTTATGTTTAAGTTACTAGAATGTTGTCGATACGCAACCGTAGAAACAGGCTTTATTTATCAGCCAATATGGATGGAAGTATTTTCATCATTTTCTGGCATACAGATTGTTACGCCAATAAAAAAAGTCATCCTCTTTACACAATTACAATGCATTTTAAGTTCTTTATAATTATGGACATGAATATAACGTTAGATCTCAGTTCACGTTCTAGAACTAACTTATTTCTCTTTCATCATAGGTTTATCATAAACGTAACTGGTAAACCTGTGTTTCTATATCTAAAACATATCTCCGCTAGAACAGTACGTATACGTTGACCCAAATTGGCCACAATGCTCAGGTGGTCATGTAATGTATACGCCTTTCACTACCGACTAAATGCTATCTTTCGTGACTGAAAGCCACTTTACAGGCCTTTAATGAGAGAGGAAATCACACCATTTTTCGATGACGCTGGTACTGTTAGATCTAGGGCATCAGTCGTGTTAAGAGCAGGAAATGAAACATCACAAAGATAGCCAGGAGCTACGTCCTTTCGAGTCTGCGTTGTATGATAGACGTCTTTAATGACGTCTAAGAATAACACACTTGTACAATGTACCTTTGAGTTGCCTTTATGCACCTTTGATTTTTTTTTACCAATTATGTTATGTACAACAATCATCTCTAGTCTGGCCTTTGATTTGGACGTTTGATTTATGTTTCTATGATTTCTGTACCTATGTTTCTGTTCATGTTTATTGTCTGGTGTCTTATAAGCCCATATGGGCTGGGCAACAAAAGGCACGTAAAAATTCATCCATCCATCCATCCATCCATTCATTCATTCATACTTGTGAAGCAGTTAGAGTTGTTGTAATTTCTTGTTTTATTCATTATTGATACAAAAAAACCAGATTCAAGTTCAGATTGATTTTTTATCACAACACATTCTCCTTAGTTCCTGTGACTCTACTGGTTCCAAATACCTACAGACAGACAGTCAGACAGATAGACAGACAGATAGACAGACAGATAGACAGACAGACAGACAGACAGACAGACAGACAAAGACAGTTCAATCATGATTACCAGACAGAAAATAAATTGTCCAAATGCTTTCCAGTCTCTGAAAATACAACATTCGAGAAAATATTCAGAGTTATATAAATACCATGGAAGAGGCATGGCCGTGACGTAGTTTTCCCCATGTTTGTATCTGAAACGTCCACCCCTGGAATGAGTAATAAAACTTGGCGGCACATAAACTAGTGTGATTTGATCACAATTACGTTTGGAAGGGCAATAAAGCGGACAGGGAGCTCTGTATCCGTAAAGATAAGATTGAAATGTTATTCTGTGGGTACACCAAATTGCCGATGATGATTATGCCAGATAGTTCATTGCTCTCCGTGATAACTGTCGGTAAAGCAGGCTGACATGATGAATATCATGGGAGCCTTTAATGTCATTACTGCGTATTTAAGATCATCTTCACCTATAACCACCTCTTTACACTAAGCTCCCGAAGCGTATTAACGCCTGAATACACCGAAGCAATACATTGTAACTCTTAGCGACAGGCACAAATTTAAGTCCTGTGTCCACCACCATCTCAGCACTATTTGCAGCGTTCATTGATTAATCTTAATGGAAAAATCAAGTGTGGACCAGATGTCGGTGGGACGTCCCGCGTCCCCAAAAAGTTGGTTTCGTGAAAATAGGTCGACCAGCTGCTAACCTGTGCTCATCATGTACAGATAAAAAAAGCACGATTCTTGTGTCATATCCAATTTTAATTGAATTGCAGCGAGGCAATACGATATATCCACTCTCATTTCTATTAAGTTACATAGGAAAACGTGAAACAAATACAGCATTGACTTTATCCATTTATCTCGCAACAGATCCAGTTTTTGTTTCTAAATGTTAGGTGTGTGGATTATATGATGGTGCAATATAGTCTTGGGCGCCGGGGGGAGCTACTGGATGGATTGATTTTTCTCCGGGTCATGTTATCTTAGGTTTTAGTAGATAGAGGGGTTAGGTAGTCCTGTTACGTTTCGGAAGATGGTGCTACAGACTAACGTTATAACTTCTACGTTTGTTCTGCGTAAGACGACGATGTACACATCTTAATCGTAGGCGTAAATGATGTTAATTATATGGACAGTAACAATTCATTGGACTTAGGCGAACTGCAATGTACAATTATCTCGCTCTGTGGCGATTTTGAGCTTGTAATATGTCCTATTTTATTTCAAGGCATAGGAATCGAATAATAAATGGATTTTTTTCCGACGAAAATCCATAAAATTTAGTCCTACCTTAGTGTGACCTAAGTGGGAGCGAAAAGTATTTTTGTGTTATGTTGAGGTGATTAGCAAATAAAATTAAAAGCATTTGTGCTGGTAGCAGGTATATGATTCGTGATATTTATAATTGATAAGTGTTACAGTTGAAGGACATCATTTCTTACTCGTGGGAATAGAACATATTAGTATAGTAAGTGGATTTTCTAACATATTTGTTAGAAATCAACTTAAAAGGGTCCGAGGAAAATTATATATAATAGGTAGCAATAATATTCTACGTCATACGAAAAAGTCATTAGTCACAGTCCAATACTCAAGGTCCTAGCCGTTCCCTAGTCAAAACAAGAATGAGTGGAGGTCAGAGGTAGTAATGACACTACTTATGTTAAGCCTCGGTCACAACCCGCCGTACGTGCTTTCTGTCCGTACGTTTTTTGGGAGGCTACGTCTGCTACGTTTTTTTTTCTGAAAACGTGGGGAAGGAGTGGCGTCTATGCACGTGACTCGCACGTCACTCGCACGGTTGCGCAAAGTGTAAGAGTGTGGTCTGCACGCCAAGTCTGGCTGTGAGCGGTTGCGAGCATCGTACATTGCGCAAGTGGTAAGTGAGTTGTACGTGCTTACAACGTACGATCTCTGTGCGATTGCAACTTTACCGTAAGGAGGCCGTTCTCACACGTGCTTCTTCCGTACGGCAATACTGGGCACGCGCGTCGCTCGTACTCACACGCACGGGTGGTGAATCCGCAGACCGCACGTAGAAAAAGTTTTACGTGCACATAAAGTTCTACGGCGTGTCTGCGTGCTCCCAAATCCGTAGGACTCCGTACGGAGGTGGTACTCACCACGCACGGATGCCCTGCGTTTGCCCACGTTTTTGCACGTATACAGCACGTAGAAGCACGTACGGCGGGTTGTGACCGAAGCTTTGGGCAAGTCTTTTTTAGTGTTTTTTCTAGCACAAGAGAACCCTGCCCTTTCATCAGGCACGACGTATGTGTTATTGTGAGTTCACACCATTTCAACAAAGGGAATCGTGACCAACTGTTCTAAATGGAGACCTGTCAACCATGCCCCCACACATTAACCCTATCAGAAATGGTCTCCGATTTTTCTCACGACTTCACAAGTCGTGACGGAAAACAGTGGAAGCTATATTCATATCGTGGGTGTGGATTTTGGCCATATGGCACTGGCGATGGCAGTTCTTTGACATTTCCTGCAATGCTTTCTGAATGTCGCATCTTGGCGCTTTTGAAACGTATAAAGAAGACGCCAGTTCACATTCTAAACGGCTGGAATGAAGAAACGGCTGATTACGTTAATGCCCCACGTCACGTGTGAGGAGAATGTGCAAAGGAAGGATGAGAAAAGATGAACCTGAGTGTTCGTTCGAAAACATTGACAAGTGATGTCTGTCCTTGGTGCTGAATATGCCTTCACTTAACAACAGTTACTGAAATAATATCTCGCTGAAACTTCTAATTAAAAATAAGAACAGTTTTTGTAAATAACACAATGTTTTCTTACTTCCAACTACTTTTTCGACCCTCCTTTCCCTTCATTGGAACTAGTAGGTTTTTAAAAACTCTAGATCTACAGTCAGTAGTATAGGCAATTTACGTTGAGAACCTCTCGCTATTAAATTGGACATATCTTGGCAGAAAGAGAAGTTAACGCAGACTAAATTGACTTTCCTAAAAGGAATAACTTTCTAATTCAACAACAGAAAATGGTCTTTTAAATTCGTGTTTCGGTATTTTCTCACAATTATCTGTCCCTAGCCCTGAACCGTGATTGTTCTTTTGATTCATATTCCTTAACATAAAAACAGAATCATCGTCTACACTGATACTGAGAGAGGCGCCACAGTGCGACATCATTGTAAATTGCAGTTCTCTTGAAGTCAATGAACTGTCATTGCCCGTGCCTTTTACACCCCTGATATAAATGCGGTTTCCCAGTGGTTCTCGGGACGATTCACGGTAGCGCAGGAAGGGAGCATCCTTACAGGAAGCAGGGATGTTTTCGGGATCGGTATGGAACACTTGGGCGTCTGAGCAGTCATAAGCTACTAACTATTCCCCACATTGTCATATCGTGGACCAGGGAGCGTCACAGTCCTCTAATTACTACATATATTATTTGCACATTATCAAAAATGAAAGAAGAAAACATGCGTGAAGAAATATACATTTTGAAACTTCCAGAAACTTGATGGATATGATTATGACACTTACAAGTGCGCACTTACATGCACAGCTTACTCGGTAGCTTCTAAGTACTAGTGCTACCAATTCGATACTAGTTTTCTCTACCTGATATTCAGATTCAGATTTTATTTCCAATGACATAGCAGTTACACGAATAACATAAATATTACCTGAAATGCGTCATTGATCACAAGCATACAAAGTTAAAATTTAAGTATACACTTCATAATACATTATAAAATAGACTCCTAAAAGTCAGAGTAATATGAACTATTTACAAAAATTGTGCTATATATGCTATATTCAGCTTTGGTTGTGAACATATCTTATACTTGGAGAAAGAGAGGGGGGGCTTTATAAGCAGACATCATTCGATAAGGTCTGAAATACTTTGCTACATCAGATGCATACACTACATCGTATGACAACAACTATCATTGATGGTTTATATCAGAAGCAACTAAAACAACAGCTATCAGTAGAATCTAAGACATAATATCGTTATATATTTGTATTATGTTATAGATACGACGATATGAAGTGTAATCTAAAATAATGTTAGGTATTATAGCTTAGTTCACCTTAGCTTAATGTCACGTGTAACATATAATACATGAAAATACATATGGGCGATGTTAATTAAGTCAAAATTGTTCATGACTTATTTGCTGAGATGTTTTTCATATACACAATCGTAAACACTAATTACAGAGTATGGTTCACAATAACTCATATATAATTATCTATGCAGTTTGAAACTGTGTTTGAAACAGATGTAACCTATTCACTAAACATCGATATCAAAAACAAGTATCTCTTTTCAACTGGGTTTTGACTTTAACTTATTGGGATCCACGTGTACAATTTAGCATCTCTGTTAGCTATTCTTCATGTGGTCCTTAACATGTAATACATCAATACAAAATACTGACATGTTTATATTGTATTGTACCTTATCTTTGATTCTGTAAAAGCAATTAGACTTCGGGGATGATTTTGCAAATGCAGACTATATTAAAGAAAGACTATATATCATATTACCCTTTTCCGTGTATGTTTGTCCTGTTTGTTCATTGCTTCATATGGCTACAATAAAAAGAGCCAGTGACGTATATTTCGGCACATCGGTGTTCTCAGGTTGCAAGTTGTAATTGTAGAGAAGATGAGAGAAGCATCCTTCGACCCCTCAGCAAATGACGTACATCTATCAGCTATTATCATCAGTCTGATTAGTCTGGTGGGTAGCTAGATATGAGGGAGGGGGCGTTTCCTGTTGTTGGCACAAATTTCTAATGTCACTTGCGTAATATGTAGGAGGAGCTGCGTCACTAGCTTTTCCTTTTTGAAAATTAGAGAAAATACGTTGCGTAATATAGCGTAGGTACAAAAGCGACACAAACACTACCGTTTCTACTCCAAGAGAATTTTCAGAATCTTCTTGAACATGAATGTCAAGGCTGATGCTTAAAATAACACATTTAAGCAGTACTTCTAACTATGTGAAATCAAACTACCTATTGCTGGCTGAAGTTATCTGTTGAGCCATATTTTCCAGTGGTATAGTATTAGTGTCTTCCTCGTATCTTGATTTGTTTAATCAAAATGTTTGTTCCTGTTGATTTCAAACTGTCATCTTCAAGGATATTTAGTCTTAGATAGAGTCTTTTCTCTACAAAAGGCAAGGCAAAGGAGACTTTACTGCAATAAATTTCCCCCTAAAATGTTTCAAAAGTCGGAATTGTAAGAAAGTCTTTCTATTTTCAGCGGCTTGGACACCTACGCCTTCTCATTTTAGAACCAGTTGGATCCCCAAACGTCTACTTAGGTCCGCCTGACAAGCAGCGCTCCGCCGGCTCGCGGGGTGAATACTAAACGTCGTCTGCGCGTCGATCGATACGATGACGACATGTTTGACGTCAGGGATCATGACTCCGTCGCCTAGGCAACCAGGAGTCGTCCCGGTATTTGTGCCTATCCTGAGATGACCCTGTTTTTTTTACTCTATATCAGCACGTCTGGTCAATCAATTCTTACCATCGCAGACGGGTGCACGTCCTTGTGTGGCAGCGGGGTGGAACAAACAGGATCAGGCGGAAAGCTCGGGGAGGGGGCGGGACGCGCCCCGCTGTACCCGTGTATCTGCATACACGTCCCCGCACAAGCCTAGCACCGCAACACCGTACAGATTCCATTTCCTACCTCTGAAACAAGACACCATAACCATATAGCCGAGCCCAGCGATCGTAGGAGATGAATCATAGGCCACTAGCTATGCCTAAAAATGCGCGCGATATGCAATAAATAATCTCATGGGAGAGATATGTCTCTAGCAGCTAATCGATGCCAGGACATGCTTTGGCACGCGTCTTTCCAGCAACAATTTCTCGCCCTATAGTTTGACGTAAACGTTGTTCTGTCGATTCTGTCAACATCAGGACCAATCTTGTGTTACACACATTCTGGAATCCTAGTGACAAAGCCACCATATTGGCACTGGCATCTGTGTGTGTTTTGTAAGGTATTCGTGCATTCTGTATCACCTTCTGTAACCTTCATGTCAACGGTGCTGTTTTAAATGTATCAGGACGCGTCCTTGATTAGAGTGTTTGTATCAGTGACAAATAGGAGTCGTCTGTAGGATAGATGATTCCACCAATCGGGGTCCCCGGTGTGGCTGGTCTATGATTGTCGCAAGATTGTCATAAGGACGGAGATAATCACTTTGTTTACACCAAGCCTGTACAGTCATGTTGAAAGGCCGCTGCTTTCAACCATCTGATTATTCTCCACCTCTATCTGATTTGCGCAAGCTCTGTACGTGCGAAGTCAGTTGTAGTCGACTAGTGTCTCCCCAGGCGACCTAGTTCTCCTACCATTGTGCCATTGACTTATGCTAATGCCGCTCCTATCTCAACTCTCCCGGGCACAGCCTCAGCCGGCTGTCGTGACTAGCAGTGCACTTTGACGATCACGTGAGTCCCGAAATAAAAACGTGTTGACTTAAAACACTCACAAACTTGCCCGCATGCGCCGTGTGAACAACTCCATGTGTTGTCCTCCCCCCACCGTGACTGCCACGTCACACCCCCCTCCCGGGTCATTCAAGTTCAAACTCAAGCCACAAAAACAGTCTCTAGATTGATGCCGCACGCCTGCGTCAGTACGTGTAGTTAGGAACGATGAAGATGCCGCTAAAAGGATTGAGCCGAGCCGACGGACCATGATTCACGTGGCTGATTGTCCTTTTTAGATGTTTGTTTAGCCTTGAAGTCTACGTCAAAACCCTAACCTTGACCTCCTAGAAAAGACATAAATTCCGAGGCAGCCCAGACGAGCCCGTTGTGCGCGTGCTCCCTTACCGATGGACAAGCTTGTGGCGCCAGATGTCAGAAGGTTCGTTTTGGCTTCATACAGAGATACAAACTGACAGACACCGTGATGACGCAACTGATGACGTCACAATATCTCTGTGTCTTAAGACTGAGTTTCTACTTTCTCAGATTTTTGTGATCGTTTGAAAAAGGCAACATTATGCAGACCTGCGTTTTAAAATTTTTCTAAGAGAATTCGAATTCTGTTCGCATCCAACATTTATATCGTGTTTTGGAGAACGTAAAATGAGATATCATCAGAAGTAGAATTGTTTTCAAAGACATGTTGTTTCCTCTTCAGACCTTAAGGTCAATGTCCTGAGGACGAACGTTGCAAACGGAACCGACAGATATCGAGCCCACGAAATATGGATTTGGCCTCCTTTGACCCCATGTAATGGAAAGCTCTCGTCCTGATCTACATGCGTGACGTAATAACCGGACGGATCGATCGGCTACACAGGCATCGTAAATTGTTATTCCACAGGAGAGGGCTGGGGAACCGAGACAAAGCCCGGGCTGCTCTCAGCGTCCACGTCGTGATCGTCTCTCACTTCGCTTCTTTTCACAAATTACCCTCCCTGCCCTTTATGAATTTTAATTCTTGCATCATTTCAGTTTGGTCGGAGATGTCGTGCTAGACGTATATGGCATTAGACCAGGGACATGAGCGCTGAGGCCCCCATTCCACTATGACGGCGCTCTCACTGAGCTCTCTCTGCGACCTGAAATTGGTCGGAGCGCGGAGAGAGCGCAAAGAGAGCGCCAAGGTCGCTATGGATGTACTGCTTACACCACTGTGTGCTCTCTGCGTTCTCTGTGCGCTCTCACGGCGCTCGTTGTTGGAATACAATCCTCGGTCGGTGCTCTCACGGCGACGGTATGAGCCGGTTCAAAACAGTCGCTGAGGTGACGGCGATTAAACAGTTTCACGTTGTAACTATTGATCAACCACGGCGCTGATTTCTCACGAATTTACAACTGAACGGTTCGTTCTGAGAAACCAAAAGAGAGCACTGACTTAAAAAATGACGGACAAATCTAACCCCTAAACACGTGTAAGAAGTGTAAAATGACCCCGTGTATCTAACGGTGGCTACAGTAATTTTATAGTGACTGGCTAAACGCCGTCTTTCTCGATTGACGTATGCGTCACTCATTAGTCGTGTCCATTAAAGTTAAAGGACAAATATCAAGTATTATGAAGCAATTACGGAGAATTTTAGGGTAAGTAGACGATTGTGCATTTTACGTTGTTAGGGGAAAGTACGTCTGTTGGGCAATTACGTCCAAAACCACTTCGTGCATTGTCAGGTAAGCTGTTAATGAAAATTCGTACACCAACTGCAATAAGGAGTTTCAATTCCTGTGTCTACTGCATGTCATTCAGAAGGGTTATGCGAGAAATGGTACCAACTCGGTATAGAATTGTGAATCAGACTATTTGTCTTCAAAAATAAAGACTTTGTTTATCACTCATATGAATACCCCGGAGGAGCAGTGCGTAGGCGACACCCTTCAACTATGGGAAAACACAATTTGGTGCCATAATTGGATGCTTGATGCGCCCCTTTCCTTGCCTCTAAGCAACGTAATGTGGTACACAGTCACGACGTGCTTGTAGTAAGTGGGAGGGGGGTCAACTCGTGATCGGGCACATGAAACAGAGATTCTGCATTGACGTCAAAAGCAGTGGACTGGTATTAACTGTTCGGATGAAGCGTGCACGCGGTCGGTGGAGCTGCCGTTTTGTGCCGGCGCGCGGAACACGGCCCCCTCCCCCACAGTCGGATCCACATCAGCCGCTGCACCGGTCAGTGTAATCCACCGAGGGGCCCTTCCTCGGTCTGTCACGTTTCCGTCAACACTCCACGTCGAGATGAAAGTCTGACGCATGTGAGAATAGTAAGCATACTTAGCGTTATTTCCCGCATGCTGTAGTATACGGGCGTCCAGAAGCAACCAAGTTCTAAAAAGGTAGGTTCTTCATCAGCATGTAATCAGCTTGTATTTTAGATATTCTATTATCAATGGTTCTGAAGATGTCAAAGATCATTAGTGGAGAGTTAGGGTGGGGTATGGGGATGGATATAGCTCGACTGGAATTTTAAAAACGATATCCACGCAACGTCATTGCACATTTCGGAGCCACATCTTCACAGCTATGTGCTAACAGCTGATTTACCAGCTATGTTGAAACACAGGAGAAAAACAAAACATGCTCCTCGTAAGAGTACTTTTTTTTCTTTTACACTGTGTGTATGTTTTAATTCCAAGGTAGAAACGAGTACATAACAGAATTGACATGTATGGCTATATCACCGTTTGAAAGCGACGCAGTTAGGATTTCAGCACCAGGGACAGACCTGGCAATCTGCCATGTGTAAATTGTGGTTGTAGCTAAACATGGCCAAGTTAGTATGTGAAGATGGACATTTCCAGTATTATTTTGAAGCTATATGATATAACATGGGGTATATATCAAGTATCATTAGTATCATTTTCTTTAGGGGCTACCTAGACGAAACAACAGAACCATATTACTGTATACGTAATAGACAATATCAATTTTAATGGTATTCATTAAAGCATAGGGACAGTGCTAGGGAAATGTTTTTGTACAATGTACGGATAGTATATAGCGTAATCAATTATGTTTTGTTGTTACAAGTGAGGTAAATCATAAACTTTATGATATGATGGAAATATGTCTTATCAGCTGTGTTCTGATCAGAAACAATGAACATGTTCTTTGGTCATTCCAAAATGTATGGTCACGCCTGTTGTACTGTTTCGCATGTTTATTTTTAAAAATTGGTAATTTGCTGCTGTTGGAAAAAAACTCAGGAATAACACTCAGGAATTTGATCAACATTATAGTTTCAAACGCGCTAGGGGACGTTGCCCTTGACTATACGGACCGGCCTTGCGTGGGAGGACTTACCTCCAGCTACGCAGACCCCACATAGAGTTTGTACCAGTCTGTCAAGGCAACAGATGAACAAGGCTCTTTATTTGAGTGCGTTATTACACATGTATACTGATTCGTAATAGCTTAATCGTCCCATCACGCCCATGGCATTTCAGGTTCTGCTTGTAAAAGTTCATTACACACATGATTCCAGTCCTGTTCAGGATATCAAACTTTATCATATAATCTCATACTGCTCCAATTGCTAAAACTCGCTTCCATCTAATAGTTGCCACCCACGTAGAGTATATTGTATAAAGACTTGGCCCACAGGCTGGTAGGTACTTAGTTAGTATGTAATCTCATGTTGTATCTAATGTATTCGAGACCTTTAAAAGAGAACCAGTGTAGCGTCGGTAGCATTTCACACTACTTTGGTACATGAAAGTATAGGCTTAAAAGTAACCCGAAAACTAAGTGCAGCTACATTTGCTGATTATATGGAATCTGTAAGAAGCTACAAATGGGGTGTTATCCTTCACTGTCTTAATATGATTATATGATAAGATATACACACAAAGACTATATATGTAGGGATTTCATATTTTAAATGTTCAAGGGGTTATCTCGTGCCATGCCATATCTTAAGGCCGTAGGCATGGGCGCTCTTCATGTCCTTAACTTACCTATAAACACTCAAACGCTGTACATTTAGGCACGCGTTGCAAAGGGACAACCAAGAGAGAGCAAAAGGACATAGAAAAATTTTTAAAAATGAACAAATGTTAGCCGTAATTAGTCTTGAAGGTCTTTGGTTTTTCTCTTTAATATATAATAATAAGCACGGTAAATAACATATCTTACAACCATATCATATGAACACGTATCAGGTAATTATGGTAAGAGACTGTCGTCGATACCAGCTGTGCCCAGAGGTATGTACTTACCAATAAATGAGGAGGGTTGTTTTTCGTTTTTTGCCGAGAAACGCTGGCAGTGTGCGCACATCTACCTGACAACAGTGACGTAAATGGAAGGCGACTATACTGATGCTAAATGGTAGACAGGATGAGGAGTGGTTTTATGCGCTGTGTGCACTCATGCAACAATTTCTAAGAGACTGACAGAAAGAAAGGTAGACCCACGAAATTGCCTATTAGTACAAACGAAAAAATAGTACATGATCCTACGAGAATATATGAAAAAGAATACAAAGAGGTGAAGCCCCCTTACAATGGCGTAGAGGCTTGAGGTTGACGTCAGCAGTTAAGTTATCTACGTAAAGAGACAATGTCTGTCAGTGTTTATCTTGTTTATAGGGCATATATGAAGCTCAAGATTTTGTTTCGCAATTTAATTATCCTAGATTTGTATCAGTCTACCATGGCTTCGTGCAGTGTATCTGGAGCCAATGTTTCCAACTGAAAGCAACCTTTATCAATAGTAACTTTATCAATACAGTTCAAACGTACACATACAGTGCAACAATAACACAGACCCTTTTGAAGTAGGGTGCTGAACTTCTAACAAAGGAAAAGGCTGCTTTTTTTTCTAAGCTATAATTTGAACTTTGTAATTCGAAGGTCATGGACGACAACTATGGAAAAAATCCTCAAAGAAAAAACGCTCAAGAGACGCTTGGATAATATTTGGTCCAAGAGTAGGTGTAATAACATGCCAATGACAAACCAGATGCGCATTAAATTCAAAATTTCATCATATTGCATGTCCAATATCATCGATTGTTCAGCAGTGAATGTATGATACATACAGCATACGTGACATAAGCAGGCAACATAGGAAGACATTGGTAGATTATCTTATATACATGTACAGAGCGGTTGGTGCGAAAAGAGGGGAAAAAGCAACAAGTCCTACCGAAACCACAGATCAGGCTAGTTCACGGAAGATGAGGCAGATCAAGCCAGTACACGGAAGATGAAAAATTGACGGCAGATGAAACTTACCATGACAGACACCTTTTGGGGTAAGGGCTTCGTCTCAACCACACGATCGCCCAAACCACAGAAGGTATTCAGCATGGTACGTACGGCCAGCGAAGCCTCCTCGGCAACCACAGTGGTCCTTTGCTATATATCGTGTGAGTGAAAGAAAGACTGCATGGTGCGAGCCGACTACACCGCGGCGTGGTCGTATCATGCACTTACTAGGCAACCGATGAAATTGAAGAAACTTGGAAGGTGCGCCCAACAGTCTGTACCCTTGGTGAATCTGCAAATGTCTAACACCAAGCTTAAGTCTTGTGCGTACTTAACTACGTAGCCTGTTACGTATAACTCTTTAATCAAACAAGTAAGAGGGGGCAGGAGAATATTCCCTCACCTAGAGATGTAACCTTTCGGAACACACTTCAAGATATCAACTTTCTGTTAGCACGCACTGTGCCCTTTCCAAAGTATCGGCAGACATTCTTCTCAGTTCAAACTCACTATCAGTTGCTATAGCATGGAAGCAATCGTTACACTTATCAAGTGGTTCAGGTGGTCCAGTTAACCACGCAAAGATACCGATATTGTCATTTACATATCACAGATCGACAGCAGCAAAACTTTCAGCACCAAGGAAAGACTTGAATTCTTGCATAAGCTGACTTATAGGCTTAGCGGGTTCATTCTGCACCTGTGTTTGTGCGTCTGATGTGGTTGAACCGTAAAATGAAATGTCACTGTCCGCCAGCACAAGGGATATAGCACTTAGTAACTAACATACAGAAAATCAGAAGAATAATCAACTGATTTTTTTCCAGTTGTAAGGGCTAGGGATCATGTTTCAGCGTAATCTTCAATGAGTTGATTTTGTTAGAAAATAGTTTTAATTCCTAAAACGTATTATTCTATCTCTGAAACCGACCATATGTCACAATAATAACAAATAAAGCTAATAGTTTACTTCCGTATTACCTTAATGTAGTTTCTGCACTTCATTGTCATCATCATCGGTCGTGGCTAATTTTATATTGTGGCCTTCTAGTAATGCTTAACTCATATTTAATGAGTATGCGATCAACGTCGCTTATGTAAAGCATTAAACTTGTCTGATTAGCTAAAAGGTCCAGTAAGCGTACATTTTACGTTTAATGTTTTCTTCATTCGTCCTTTACGATTCTAATCCCAAAATATGTTAGAAAGCAGCACAATAAAGTCATAAATTTGTTTTCATGAATGAATCTCTTAAATGTCTAATAGTCCATATCTTTTGGAGTTTATTTTCGACAAGATACACTACAGCTAAATACAAGAAAGCAATCAGAGGGTCTATAAACATAGAATTAGCTATAACCGATTGAAGAAGATATCATGCATACGAAGACCTGTAGAAAATACTTATCTAGGGCAATGTATCTTTTTCGTTCAAATTACAGAACACAGAGATACGGGATTCGTCAACATGAGAGAACACATTGTTGTTGATAGACAACAAAGATCGTGACATCGTGACATAACCATAATCATAGGTGAGAATGCCAGATCACTAAAATGTGTATAGAACAATGACGAAAATGTTACTACATGAAAACCGCCCAAAAGTACACACATATTGCATATGACACCTGGCATGTCCAATTCAGGCATGTTTTCAGTGCATTATCAATGAACTTTGAGGAAAGTAGTTAAGATTTACCATCGCAGCGGTAACAACTTCACCAGAGGATACCTTCTTTTCGTAGATACCTCGTGCCTCGCCATTTATGATGCTCACATTAGATTCGACACACAGGGCACGACCATTTACACCAGCACAAGTGGGACATTTATGATACAAAAGTATAAAATTTTGACAAATTCTTGCATTTTCAATACGGTGTGCGGTCCGTGTCGACAACAATTTAGTCTGGCGTCCTATCGGGAAATGCCCCACCGGTACAGCCCATACATTTGCATGTCTGGACCAGCGCGCAACACACCGGCAGGCAACAAGTCGCGCCTAACATATTGAAACGCCCACGCCTTACACGAAGCATCCGTCATTAAAGAAAAACTACTCCAAATTACAAAACATCGTTGAAAAAGACCATAATGACATCTTGGGATCTCGCGAGACATTGTGAGATACCCTTTGTACCTGTCCGCTCACACGAGTGGGACAGCCTCTTCTAGAAGGTTCTGCCATCCAGGCGGAGATAAAATACAATGGTCGCTTACGTCAGGGGTTGTAGGTAGCGAATAGTTTTCCTAGATCATTATACTGTGTATTACTATAGAGCGACATTACGCGGTACAAAAAGTTACGCAGCTTTTAGATGAACAAAAGCACAGAGAGTGACGAGTGTAAATAAACACATGGTTGACCGATGCAAATAGCACTTTAATTTGGGGCTATTTTAACACTCTGGGTGCTGGCTTGAAGAAACTGCGACAACACTAAGTTTGAGGAACGCTTTTCGTTGCTTTTTAATCTTCAATTATCTTTTTTGTTACGAGGATCTTTTTTCCATGCTCTTTGTCATTGGTTACCTTACTAAAGAATTATTTAGACTGTTATGACCGTAAGTAGACTGTTATAACATCAAGTTTACAAGAGTAAATCATAATTATTATTTTACATTTTTGAATAGCAATCTTTATTCTGTGGTCCATTTTACATTTTTGAATAGCAATCTTTATTCTGTGGTTCATTTACATTTTTGATTAGCGATCTTTATTCACAACCACTTTTTAACATCGTCTGTCATCTTCATCAGCATAATGAACCCAGTCATAATTGCCCTGATGAAGATGACAGAGGGTCATCGAAACGTCGGCTCCTATCTTGTTAAACAAGTGGTTGTGAATAAAGAACTTTGCTATTCCATCATTTACCAACCCGATGGAATTATTGTTTACGTAATGTAGTAGTTAACGGTGTGACGTCAATAGCATAAAACGAAGAACCTATTGACGGAATGTCGTCATTCAGACACATGTATGAGACAGACAATGATCGTATAGCAAAAGGCATTTAGATACGTTTGTACAGCATTAAGTAAAAACATAAAAACTGCGTCTATGTATATGATGATGTAAAACAAGCAACGGTTAAGGTATGTACTATGTAAGTGTGGTCGCATATTTTGAGACTTTAGGGAAGATTACTTTAACGCTTACCATATTTCTAGATATTTGCAATTAAACATGACTTCTTGTTTCATACTTCAACATTACCTTCATGATACGATCAGGTAAAGGATTTAGAGGTAGATGAAACATCAAACATTCCTTTCTGTCCCTTTAAGTATAGTTTTGCATCTACTCACTTTGTTGTCATGTATACAGTATAGAGACATGGTGATAAGTCTGTTCACCGGCTTCATTTGTAAAGTGAAAGGAAAAGGCAAATAGTAAACACAGTTGAAACTGACAAATTATGCTACTATTGACAGAGTTCACAAATTCTACCTGACACATTTGTCATCGCGGTTACCTGAAAAAAAGTGACAATTAGCGCAAGATGTAGACGTAACTTCTCTTCGTACAAATAACACCAAAACCACTGAACCATACGTCGTATACATCTGACATTTTCCACGTCTATCATGATTGTTTTCTTGTCATTTAATCTGCCATAAATGGTTAACAGAAACATTTACGTGTACCTGGAACCAATGTTAGTGAGTCAACTCTCTTGATACTAGACGGAGCTAACACCTGCATGGACATGTAACAAACACATATCATTCAGTGTAATGTATTGTTTGAAACATCATGTGGAAAAAGGAAGGAATAATGTACTTTTCGTATGGTATGATTGAATGATATTCCCCCAGTCCCTCTGACGTTTCAGTATAAAAATGACACGTCAAATTTTCAAGGTTTTGTGAAAAAAATACAGTCTTGTCGACTGATCTACAAGTACGCATCACAAGACTACAAGTCTTGCACCCTGTAGTTGCGTTCAGGTGACTAAAAGAACTGTTGGCTACTTCTTTAGTTAACCAAAGTGTGTAAAAATGATGAACCTATACACAGGAGGGGTGTGACATCTTCCCATAGAAAGCATGGAGTACAATGATGTCTGATTGCATATTTAGCTACGTTACGACAACAATAAAGCAATATTAGGTTATCCAAACAATGACACAGCATGTAGCATCAAAGTAACCCTACCAAGTGAAACCTGTTAAATTGTCGGCAAAGATAGAATGTGCATTGCGACATGAGCAAACGGCTGCGAAGCATTCTGCCGACACCAGTACAGTCGGCTTTCTCAACAAAGGGTTGTACAGCCGAGTGCTTAGAGTACGCAGAAGGACAATTTACAATAGTGACGACCAGTGCTACTGTTTTAAAGCCATTAAAACATGCTGAAACATCTCACTATCGTTGTTTCATGCGATTTATCCACTCCTCATATGTTTTCTCTACACCATTGTGGTCTCGAGAAAAGATATTTCAGTTTACATGAAAAAAAAACTGCTCGATGAATGGTGGAGTATTTTTCAGTTGTTTCAATCAGACGATGAGGGCACAAACAACATAATGTAACTTGTTCAATGCACGTTTTGGACACACAAAGATGGCTTACCTTGCCTCAACATTTTACGGCGTAAACTATTCCGAGACGACCAACATCTCCAACAACCATCCCCGTGCCTACAGCCGTACATTCAATATGGCTGTATGCTGTATCATCTTCGAAATCTGCAACCTATTATATAGTACATATATACGTCAGAGATGTTAATGAGGCATTCTCATCGGAAAAAGCACCGCCCATCCTTTTGGTAACGGTCTCAATTCTGTCGTCCATATTTTCTGGCAGAGTGTCAGACACACAACATACAGGGATGGACCTCGTAGAAAGTTGTTTGTCGCTGTCAAAGCCCAGTACGTGTCAGTGTACGTAGCCCTGTGTTTTCGTAATGGTTTGAATATTGTCTGGATTGAGCAGGGTGGTGGTTCTGCATGTACGCCAATACAAAAAGACTTCAAGTACCGGTCGGCCATCATGTCAATTGGAAAAGACCGACTGACGTATGTCTATATTCAAAAGATAAACCGACGTCTGCTGATCCAAAGAGCTGCCCTGAAGTACACTAGTTAGCTGTTCTTGGTTAGCAGTTACTAGTTAGCTGCTGACACTTAATAATAATCTGCCGACAACAGAGATAAACAGCTGGATGTGGTACTAGGGACACACTCCCATGTCAGAAACATCCCACACCGTATAAGTTGGACATTGAGGGAATATAGCAATAGATAATCTCAACATAAACATACACCACTTGGATATCCAGATGATCGCGGGATTTTTGTCTTTTTTTCCAGCCTAGCTCGTTCTCCGAAATACAATGTTGATAGGGGAGGATGATCGTCTTTTTATTGTATTCATAATTCCTGTTCGATTTTCATCGGACGTGGTATTACGTACATGACATCGGGATCAATGGCTACCTTGGTACAACTTACGTCATATGCATTGGTAGGAAATTTCTTGATGACAAGGAAAAGTTAATGACAGCAAATTTCTGGACGAGAAAGAAAGGCAGTGGATAGACTGCAAATATCGTGTCTAAGGCTAGAAAGTCGACTAGACTCCAATGTTTACTGAGATTTTAAGACCAAAACTTCAGAGATACCTTTTAAGCAGTATACAGTAGGAGACAGATACTCTCTAAGTTAATAGAACACTTTACCTCGATTCTTAACTCACAGAGACGATGGTAGTCTGTATCTCACACTATTGGGCCCGTGGTGTGTTACAAGGCAATGTCAATAAGTTCTGTGTGTAGTTTAAGTCTGTGCTTCTGTTTTATTTTGACCAACATGCATGTAGCAGTGACCGTGACCCCAGGTTAAGATGCTAGACGTTTCCTGCTCTTCTGTATTAACAACACACATGACGCGAGCTTGCTGAAACAAACAGCGTATTTGCTTGCTTATATGATCCTAGTGTGTTTCTTTAGTTTGAATTCTAAATAGATATGCGCAATGTGTGCCTAAGCACAGTCACAGATAGGACATTTTTTAGCTATGTAAGCAAGCCTAATGATATTCATGTGTGAATAAAAACAATAGTGTCAGGAGCCTGTCTACTAAAAGTGGTCCACTGACCAACGTTACAGGAAAATACCTTACGATGAATGGACTACATATGACTTATCATTAGATGAAACCTGAAGAAAATAACGATTTTAAATAATAAAATAGTTACGGCATTCAGCTTAAGTTTGGCTATGTATACCCAAGGTCTTCACATACTTACCTAAAACTGTGCACTGTGCTCATTTCCCTTCTAGTCAAACCATCCCGGCAGATTTTGTAGCTTATAATGCTGTATGTGGTCGCCAGCAGAGCCAAAGTCCACCTGTATACCAACGGAAGCACTCGTTATCTACTTCTAGGAAGTAAGACAGAATTCCGTAAAGTACAGTGTTACTGAATGTGGGTCAAGCAGCCCGCTACGGCCGTCCTGAGTGCGGTGTCGCACCTGTTCACGTCACGCCCATTACCAGTAACATCGGGGCTGACATAATAACTGGGCGCCCTGCCTGATTACCGTTGGAGAGCAGCGGCGAACTGTAAAGTATCGAAAGCTCAAACAACGGAACCTCGACTCGGATGAGTATCCTACGCAGGCGTTGACCCCTCGAAAGAAGCGTCACGTCTGGCAGCCGGAACGGGAAGGTGCTCACGGTGTAAGTTGTGCCGGTAAAACTCCCGGCCGCCATGATGTTGACCTTTGACCTGAAATAGGAACATCCGTCCGTCTGAGACTTATGGATACCTTCAAACTCGCGCCATCGCCCGTCTTATATTGACCACATTTTTATGATTAATTAAAGTTTCAAATCCTTGCGTAGAAATCACAATGCAAACCACCACATGGAAATCCCTCTCGCCCATAATGCCGAACAAGTCAGCGTTCCTCTCTACATATATACAGAAAAAATCACACGAGCTAGTGTACTACGACGTATTTAACATTTCGTACCCTAGTCCCAAATATCTCATATTACCGCTGTCTCTTTTATCATTCTACTTGACTGTCAAAAATTAGACCTCTTGTTTTGAGGGCGTGGCCCATGTCTAGTCTGGAACTGTCTACTGCTGTCATGTACTAGTACGAGTATAATCGACCATGAGACACGTATGCGTTTTGGTGTCCCTACTGCTACGTTGAATGGCTTGAATTACTGGCAATTGTGACCACTGGCACCCATTCGCCCCCAAACAGGCACTACTCACCTTCAGTAAGATAGTATACATCTATCCAAGGTTGAGCGTTCTCCATAACTGTGCGCATCCAAGACCGAAGCTATGTGTAGTGAACATCTAACACTACATGTAGACTAGACGGTACGATTCTGGGAATAATTCTCAGCGCAACAAGCACACATCACGACGGTGTAGCGTGGGGGTTTAGATTGAAAAGCACGTTGATGTCACATTATCTTTCGTCACGCCTGCCAGGCGGGACCCCAGCTCATTATTAGCAATCATACAATATTCGTCGTACACAAATAGTTACAAAGTGGTCAGAATCCATAGTTTCTTCCAGTTGTATAGTATATCATGGACGCAAGGGGTGAAGCAGCCAGGAACATCCCAGACTATTGCAAGTTATCTACACATCTAGTAGAATCCTTGATATAAAGCAGTGTGCTATGTTATTATATTATCTTAGCATTCAAGTTAGTTAAAAGAGGTGCAAGAACAGGCCATCTAGTTACGCTGTATTTTATACTGAAGTGATAATTTGCAACATGTCAGAATGGTCTGTCTCAGTAAACAACATGTCTCCGCCCACGCACAAATTGATAAAGTCAGCTTTGAACAGGTTGCGTAGTTATGGTCTGAGCTGCAAAATTGTGTCTCGCGTACAGTATGGTTAAGATCTGTATACCCCTTTCTTTTACCTCTGTTGTATACACACTTGTAAGTTGTGAGAGAGTTTGGAAATTCTGCACTGAACTGTAGCATATAGGGTTTGGCATGCAAATGCAAAGCAACTATTCTCATCTTCACATTGTATGGAAATAAGTTCATTATACGCAAGAGACAGTAACTTGTGACATAGGAACCTCTTGATGTTTGTAGACATGGAGAAAGCCTACTCAAGTCTGATTGATCGTTAAAAAAATCATGCACTATAAAATAGTGGACAACAAACCGGCATCCTCTGCTTGCCGTACACAATTTACATTGCAGCTTCACTTGAATACAGTTTCATGAGAGCACATGGCTTGGTGTCAACAGGACTTGAATCTTCTATTCCTCTGGGGTTTTTTTCGGTGCTAAGTTGTAAAATATGTTCTATATCTGAATAAACAACAATGTCATCACGTAATTATTAAATCAAAAGACCTACAGGTGCAAAACAAGCGCTACATCTGCTTCTGTTCGAGTTTTCGCACACATCATCTGGAGTCACGACTATCACGTTACAGTCTCTCTATGACGCACATTACATTCTTCTATTACAATTTCTACATTGCCTTTTCTACATGTATCTCTATCCATTGAAAATGGGGGAGACTGAGCAAGAACCAGCCTATGGAAAGCACAGGTGACTGCAATCGACCTTAACTTGTGCAGCTTTAGTGGCACGTCATACCTTGCTGTTTAAAACGTACTGTTCTCCGCTACACTCATTATTTATATTTATCTATATTTATTTATATATTATATTTATCCCCAAAGTGGCATCATACTAATTCCTGAATTCCCCTTAAAGACATGCAAACCGATCAAAGAATGTTGATTGAGATACACTTGCAGCATCTTGTGATAGACTTTTGGGTACTTTGGAAAAGTCTACTACTGTAGCACTGCTATTTGAAACGTCTATGTTTTACTTGTTTCATCTTCAGCAACCTTAGCATACATGCCTGAACATGCAAAGACACTACAGTATTAGTATGGAAAATATTGTATACAATGTTATGGAATGCACGAAAAAATATCTAAAGAGAACTTATAACCTTCGTGAGCCTGCTTTATAAAGCTCACCTAGTCCTCAGTTTACCTGTTACAACATATCACAACGTTACCTGCACTTACGTTTGCCACCTTGTTTTTCAAGTTTTCTCATTTCTTAGTATCCTAGACTAAATATAAAGCAAATCTGACTACGATAAAACATACGTAGAATTTCGATATTTGATATATTACTGAGTGTGTAGAAAAATCTGGACGGCAGCCATCTTCTTTCAAGATGGCGGACAGTAAGTGAAGGACATAACTTTGAATTCGTATTTTGAATATATGGTGAATTTCAATAGAAAAATGTACCTCAGTGGTTCATCAAAAACATCATCGCCTTCACTTACCTGCAATAACAGATACATGAGTCAAGGACGGGAATATAGTGTCCACAGAGGACCCAAGGACGATACTCCTGTGATTTTCTCCATCAGAGACAGTGAACATGCACACATTTTCTGACATAAACGTCTGCTCCATGAGATCAACACTACAAACATGTTTGTCAACTGGATCCACAACATTGAAACCATGCAGCTATATACGTTTCTTACACTGAAAAATCATTGCATTGAGCGAACAAATGGTTTTACATAGCTGTCTTTAGATGTGGTCAACATAAGAAATGGTACAGGGAAACCAGACTCTAGATAAACTTTAGTATCGTCATCCTGACATAGTCTAACACCTTCAGCTGCAGTTTTCCAACAGCTGCTTAAAGAGGTTACAAACTTACTCTACAGACGATGTTTTCCTACCCTATAATATCATTTTCCCGACATGTTGGGAAATATTAATATTGTCACATATTGTTAGGTTTCATACATGTTCAAAACCAATATTCTTCTTCAAAAACCCCCATTAGATGTAATCATTCACAAGCTACCTAAAGGCCTCTGAGTGAAAACAACACATTGTCTGTGTTCACTGTAGCAGACGTCTGACAAGTCTGAACCAACTCAACTCAGCTTTCCGAACCATGTTTTGTGTTAACTCGGTCTTCTCTTGGGTTATTTTGAATTACTTAGTGTCATTTTAACCCTCAAACCACCGAAATAGGTTAAAACTGACCCCAGTCGTATTTGAATATGTGTCATTTTGACATTTCTTGTCGAAAACGAAATTCCTTCTTTGAGTTTGTTTGTATACATGTGTTATAACTTCTCATGCGTTTTTTTTACTGAGGTTGGAAAATTGTTGATTGAGTTATCCTAGAAAGTTTATGCGTGGCCCAGTGAGGTCAAAACTAACCCCAGCATTTTTAACACAAGTGAGTCTTTTGTTGTCGTCAATATTTCTTCCAGGTAACATGTTTGCTTCAGTTTTCTGTTGCAATTTTGAATGACTTCGCAAATCAGAAACATCCAAAACATGTAGACATCACAATCGTCATTTTGGATATGCCATAAACATGTTGTGGTTTACCAAAACACCGATTTAAATGTATTTGGAAGCACAATAACCATAATAGACCGATTCAGGCTTCAGGTTAACGGTTAGATCATGGAGAAGACGGAGATTTAGTGAAGAAAAATCACATGATAAAAATGGATACACAAAGACATGAAATCACATGTAACTTGGCGGCAGTACTAACTATCAACACGGAGGAATGACGGTGAATAGTTTACTGGAGATTTAATTAACAAGGATGATGTAGCTATTCACAGTTTTGTCTAAAATAACAGAAACATGAGGTAGATAGTAATGTGTGGTTTTCTCCACCAGCGACCATTCACATGCACACCTTGTGGGTCTGGTATCCCTTTACCATGTCTTATGTTGACCACATCTTAAGAAAGCTATGTAAAACCATTTCGCTCAATGCAATGATTTTTCAGTGTAAGAAACGTATATAGCTGCATGGCTTCAATGTTGTGGATCCAGTTGACAAACATGTCTGTAGTGTTGATCTCATGGAGCAGATGTTTATGCCAGAAAATGTGTGCATGTTCACTGGCTCTGATGGAGAAAACTCCTCCATCGACACTACAGCAATCTGTTTGTCAGCTCGATCTACAATATAACATTAGAAAGCTGCAATTATCTGTGTTCACAAAGTTGCATTGATTGATCAGATAACTTGCCATAGCTTTGTTTTTCAGTGATCAAAATGAAACACGACAAAAGGGGTCCCTTGACTCCAGTTGAACTTTTGTATCGCCATTCTGCCAACGTTTTTAGTATTTCAACAGATGCTGAAAGAGGATACAGATTACTCTCAAAACGACGTTTTCCTTCCCAAATCTTATAAAAATCATATTCCCGACATCTTGGAAAGTTTTGGGCATATTGGGGCGTATCATCAGCTTTTATACCATTTCAAATATTTGAACAATACGGACAAATTTATCTTTTTACAGCCTTCGGCAAACTAACTCTAACTAATCATACAGTCTCCTATATTTCCACTATTACTAAGAAGCGAGAGGAAGTCGAATGTACTAGAGTATACTAGAAGTTTCTATATACGTTTATGTATAAATGATGTCAACATATGGCCTGTATTTTTCCCCTTGGGGGCAAAAATGTGTTATACAGGCCTTCATCAAATACCAAGACTTAGTTCTCTGAGTAAAACCAAGTTTACCTCTGTGTAAGTGACGACTGTAACAGACACTTAACCATGAGAACGTTCCCAACTAACTTAACTCAACCTTCTTAAACATGTTTCGGGTTAACTCAGTCTTCTCTTAAGTTCCTTTTGAATAACTTGGTATCATGATGGTTGACACTTTTAATCTTCTTGCAACATTCAAAGCATGCAAATACTGTGGACATCGTTTTGAGTATTTCATGAATATGTAGTAATCAACTCAAGTTTTTCAAAACACCAATATAGATGTTGCAAAAAACTTGATATCTGTATCGAACCAATTCAGGTTTTCTGTTTACAGTTGAAACACGGAGAAGACGGATAGTAACTGACGAATTGGATACACATAGACCTAAAAGCACTCACACACGAGCAAAGTCTCTACCACATGGGTTACAAACAGTCTCATCACAGAAGTTTCAACAAGGCCCACTAAAGCACATGACGGACATGAATAAGTAAAGCACATGCGATGTTACACATTTGTTCTTTTAAATAATTATGTAATGTAACTTTATGCAATTGTATGTTGATGTAATGTCGTGTGTACTCCAGTCTCCTGGAAGAATAGCTGCCATCCTCGGGTGGGCAGCTAAAGGAGGGTTTTTCCTCAATAAACCTCAATAAACACAAACAACAATATGGCGGCAGTACAGACTAAAAATATGGTGGAATGGCAGCGTCTGGTTGACAAGGATGTGTACACTCAAAGACATGACAAATGCTTGATTCCCACACTTTTTCTTACAACCTTATTCATCAAAACGAACTCTTCTTGAATTTTTTCCAACTTCCAACCATACTTTCTGTTACTGTCGGCACTTACACTTACCATAGTTATCATATAAGTGTAGATTCTTACCAGGGTATCTTGAAATCTTGGACGACAAGAGTAACCCTTTGAACAATTTCATATCTCGCAGATCACATATGGTTATGATCTATCGTGTCAGTTGGGTTAGGTCTCACAAAGTCTGTCAAAGAGACACGAATTGTCCTTTATTTCCAGCGCCATGAAGCTATACAATAAGAGCTAATTCAACAATGACATTATGTAACTGTAAAAGGCTTCAACTTTACATCGCCTGTTTCTGAATGACACCTCGACAGTTGCTTTCAACTACTTCCTCGTTGTTGTACACTCGTAATATGTATATTTGCTTGTGATCTTGAGATTATGTAAGTAACGATTTCAATGAATGTGACTATCAACAGAAGTCAGGTTGAAATACAAATGTAACATGCAAGTTGATTGCAATAAATCTGAATCTGAAGTTTTGGTTTTAATTCAACTGGATTTTTTTTTGGTAAGCATACTGTTCTCTGTCCACATTTTGTAGATCGGGTTATTATAACTTAGAAGAGACTTTGTCTCTCTATCTTCTTTTATTTTGATATTGTATTTTGATCTTACTTTTCCCTACAGATGCCAGCTTGTATTGTCTTAAAAAAAACTATGGATGCTGTCTGATCCCATTGTTTTCTCTTTCACAAGTTTTTATGTTATCTCGTTTTAAGTTGATAAAAGTCTTTTGTGGCTGTTCAGAGACGATCAGATGGAAAAAACAGTCTTAGTGTTGACAGAAATTTATGATAAAATGTTGACAAATTGCTAGACGTTTGGTTCTATTGAAACTTTATAGAGTAGGTATTCATTTCTGTTCGTTCTCTTTAGATCATAGATGGTTACCAATGTTTCCTGGCACCAAGCAGCTACACACACTACACTACATGTTTGAAATGGGAATGTCTAGATTCAAGCGTGACAAGCGAACAACAAGCGAAAAACAAACTATATTTTTGTGTAACCTTTAATGAAACATTTGTTTCAACGTTAGTTATTGGAGCCCGTTACCAAATAGACGCGCCTCTGCAAAAATGTATGTTTCTCTTATTCTTTTCAACCAATCATCACAGTCATTTCATGAAAGATTATCTCATAGATGATCGTCCAGTCTAGCCATAAAGTAGATATCTATGATATGATGTTGAGAAGAAAAGTAACATTTACTTTTCAACTGAAAACAACAAAGATCCTGATTATTTCTGAGTCAAAAACGCTGACTATTCTTTTTGAGGAATGGGAATTTGGTAACAACACCGTTCTGCCGAAAGAGAGACTTGTGGGGATAGAAAGATAATGTTTAGAAGAGGGTATAAAATAGTCGTTGTATGTAGTGTATCATTGCACCATGATGACATCATCTCTAGCACTTTGAGATCATGTCTAGTGTCAAAAATAGACGTTTAACAGGGATATCAACAACTACAACAGCGACATTTGCATATGAAGTGTATCATTGAGATTTTTGCATCATTACAACATTCGCATCATTGATACCTTTTTGCATCACCACAACGTCAGCGTCTGAATGCACTGAATACCAAAACAAGAAAGACAAGCAACAGAGTCTCAAAAATGTTGCTTTCCTTACTACCGTAAATTTTTTGTAAGTCTTTTTTATTTACAATTCAACATAGACAATACAAAACATGGTGGTGAGATACTCTAGCTTCAGCTAATTTTAACCTCACCACCAAACATAGAAGAATACAATAACAAAGTACATTACAAGAAACAACAGACAACAGCAAATGAGGGAAATGGGTTAATAACTAAAATGTTTTGTAGGCTATGTAGGAATTAATTGTTTTGTAAGTTGAATGAGTTTGGTGGCTACTTCATTAGTGCTTTCATTTTGTTAGAGTTAATTTTACTCAAGATGTGTGATTGCTTTTGTTCAACTTTGCCATTGAACATTTCGAAAGCAACAACGAGGTCCTGAAGAAAGCCAACTTCTTCAGCATCGAGACGATGCATCTGAATAGACAGCTCCCTTGGATAGGCTGACTGTCACATACGGAAGACATCCAAATGTCGATAGCTGTGTTTTTCGGTGAACTCTTCTAAGGTGAACGTGTCAAAGGTACAACAAGAAATCGCTACAAAGACCGGTTATCACAACAGCTCAGGGTGGCCGACATTCCTAAAGCCGGCCGGGATAACAGTGGTACTGACGGAGCAAACTAGAGGACGGTGACTGGGCGACGTGCTAAGGCCCTCTACAAAACCAGACAAGAAAAAAACAGCTAAGAAGGAGAAAGGAGATGGCTGTCCTTTATCTTCAGCGCCATGAAGCTACATAATAAGAGCTAATTTTACATTATTTAACTGTAGAAGGCTTCAATTTTACCTAGCCTGCTTCTGAATGACATATGCATATCGATAATTGTTTTAACTGCTTTCAACATGTTTGTACACAGGTAATATGTATATTTGCTTGTGATCTTGAGATTATGTAAGTAATGATTTCAATGTATGTGACTATCAACAGAAGTCATATTGACATACAAATGTAACATGCAAGTTGATTGCAATAAATCTGAAGTTATGGTTTTACTTCAACTGGATTTTGGTAAGCATACTGTTCTCTGTCCACATCTTGTAGATAGGGTAATTATAAGTTAGAAGAGACTTATTCTCTTTACCTTCTCTCTATTTTGAAAACTACTGTGTAAGGATTAACTGTGAATTCGTCATCGACGCTTTGCCGCATATCTGGCAGGGGGTGTCACTCGAAGGTCCCGAACATGTTTAACGAGAAATTACGGTGATGTTTTGGTTCATTTCATAACCTTTGGCTGTAAAACTTATTTTACAGCCATGGTAGATTACAAAGGAAATGCGATTTTACATCTTATATCTACTAACAAGAAGGTCAAAGTAAAAAAATCTTCACAAAAGTCAGTTTAAAAGTTTTTTTCGAAGGATGAAGGACCCAACGTGTCAGTTAAAGAATCTATACTCTTGTCTGAGTGGCAGTATACCTGTAAGAAAATATATGTTACAATCATCAAATAAAGCTAAAAAGGCTCAATCAAAATCATTTGTTCAAAGTATTTGAATCCAACTACATTTTATCGATTTACATGTTACTTTGTTAATCAAACTGTTTTTTTTTTCTTAAATGACGGTCATTTTTTGCGGAAGGCTTGTATTCCCGGTGGTACTATCAGCTTGGCTTGAAAGATGTAAAAGTACTGGTTGACTCGGCTCTGTGTTCTGTGTACATGTGTATGTCTGCCTTTTCTGTCAACATGACTCCGAAATTCAAGCGGTTAGGACTTTTCAACTCTTGGATAAACCAACTGATGGCCCTCAACATAGAAGGACTCAACATAGGAAATCACCGGAGTGGAGGAAGAAAGGGAAAATCTCGTCGTGACCGGCAACCTCACAACCATTACATACAGGAGTCGAATCTGTCTAGCTGCGTCTGTCGTCGTGAGCGCCAACAAAAGACGCCTGGTAGCTCTCCGAAAACTAGACTGGTCATATTTGGAAGTGCTTTCTGAGATAAAATTTTAAGAAAAGTATACAACTTTGAAATAATATATTTCCATTTTCCACTGTTATTAATTAAAGGTAAAGCAGAGAAAGCAGCAATGTACAAAATCTAGTACATTTTGGCATTTTGTATCAAAGCTGGCTACACAATCAAAAAGTCACGCTGATATTTCAGGGGGTTAAAATCTAGGTATCGTCTATCGACTATTGTCATTATGACCTGAAAACAGTGGATAGCACTTCTAATTCTTCAAACCTCGTCTAATCTTGTGTTATCCAATGTAATCACGATAGTGACTTTAATGTGTTGATTTTATGAATGAATGTGTTGTTTTTATGAATGAATGAATACCTCTATTGTACCTACATACCCACTGGGTTAAGTAAAAAGGTACAGCTTTATACATGTATACATGATGAAGCTAGTACTAGCGCTATAGCCTGTTAAGTAAATTCGACTTCCCCTCGCTTCTCTACGATAGTGAAAAGATAAAAGCAGACATGTTTAAGGATCATAGGTTTGTCTAATCTCATTAGAAATGTGACTTTGTCTGCATTACTTAGATGTATGAAGTTGGGAAACATCGATTCTATCAGCCTATAAAGTTCATTGTTGTACAAACTACATTCTACCACAAAATGATGTTCATCTTATAACTATTCTATCATGTGCGTTTGTTCAATGTTTAGGTATGAACTTACAAAAATGTATTCTTATATGTAATATTGTAGCCTAATGCCAGCTGATCGTAAATAATGTAAAATATGTATATCATCTTACATCTTATCTTATCTTCTTATCTTATCTTTTCTTATAAATACTGGAACAGAACCCTCTCGGGGTATAGTGTTCAGGATTACATAAAATATCTAAACCACTACTTCCAAACGATTCGCGTTAAGAAAGACAAAAGAATGCACTACCAGGGCACAAGGTACTATCGTATGTACTGGCGACAATAACCCTGCCGTTGTTGTTGTTGTTGTTGTTGTTGTTGTTGTTGTTTTCCTCACGTTGCTTGAAGCCTATGTCTGTGTTGCTGTAGGTCTGTTATATCTGAATAGACTCAAGTTGACTCTTGCTATGCATTACTGATACTTAGTGAAGATCATTGTGATGTTGCCAGCTTTTATACTCCAAACAGCATAACGTTACAAAACTAAGAACCAGTTGTCATAAATTGCGAATCAAATCAGGAAGACATAACCCAGCAAAGAATCTGTCAATGCATTTTGTAGTCTAGGTAGAGTAGAAGACGAGGTACATTTTACCGTAGATTGTCCTTTATATGACAGTGATAGACGCGTACTTTTCAGTCATGTACATGTTTTAAGTAAATTTCCCCACTTCAGATACTTGACAAGTAAAGAAATTTATATTCCTGTTAACCTTTGATAGACCAAATCTAACCAATCCTACATCCTCATACATTTATACAAGAACTAAGAAGCGAGAGGAAGTTGAAATGACTAGAATACATTAGACGTTTATATATACATGTAACAGTTATATGTATATGTATTTGTAATAAATGTATATGATTGTAATTATGTGACCCGTGCTTAGCTCAATGGGGCAAAAAATGTACAATATCATTAAATATTGTACAACATCATTCAATATTTTGCTACCCAAAATTTTTGACTCTCGAGGTGGTTGAAAGCTAACAGGTGGCTGGTAGATGTCTGTGTGCAGTACCCGAACTCTTGTCAAACATGTTGTTGATAAAGCCTAACGTCCAACGTACCATAATTGACTACAGGCTTCAACTTACAATGGTGAAAACATTTTATCCACTATAATGTCCCTTGTGGCCGTGAGTGTACTGTGCCCCCCACCCCAAGATGCCTACTATACAATACATTACAAGTATAGTAAGTCGCAACAGGGTCTGGGTTAGCCCAGTCTAATACCAGTCACCACTATCTGTTTAACATTCACCATATAATCATATACTTAAAACAAGCCTGATTTGTCTAAGTAGAGGATGACATGTTTGGACGATTCTTAGCTCCCTATCACATTTCTCTGACACTTTAAGAAAGTGAAACGAAGCAGCTAAAAAGGGTTTTAAAAAACACACCGTCTGCCAATATGAATGAAGGCCATGGTATACGTGCCTAGGTGAGCGTGCCTGTGTTTACATACACGACACTGTGGTGGCAACATGTCACGTAACGACTAGAGCCATATACCTCTTATAAGCAGTTCCAATGTTTGGATTATCAGTGGCATTGTCACAAAGCTACGATGCCATTAACAAGCTTTTCCGGCCCGCCTGCCTGTGTTTTCAATGACACAGTAAGGTATAAACATTAGCGCGTCGTACGTTGGCGTTATCTATACGCTATAGATGTAGACATATTCGTCATTTGGTGGTACAGAATGAAAGGATCCACCTAGATAGATGTCGTCAAGCCTACACCAGAATCTTCCAAGTCCATGCTAACTGTATTCCATGAACGTAACTACAGGTATGAAAATTTGTTGGTTTGAAACTATGGTTATCTTTACTTTAAACCAAAACAAAACACAAATCATGCTGTAGCAAAATCGGCCCACAACGCTTGTGCCAGCTGATAGTTATCGACGATATGATTGCCGACGCGGCCCCAGTGTGCGTGGGCGGGGAATTACGCATGCGGCGTGCCGCGCGCTCGTCTGTACCTCTCGTCACATGATTTGCACAAGACAGAGAAGGTTGATACCCAGCGTATACCTGCAAGTCTGCATATGTGTGTACGCGGTACATATCGTGCAATGCTCACAAAACTTGTGCAGCCCGCGTATTATCCCCACCAAACAGCTAACAGTCACAACAGCCAGGTATTGCGTAGGTGGCAGGACGTTAATCGGTACTGCGGGAAAAATTCCGATCGATATCGCAAAACGACAGTGACGTAAAATCCGCCCGCTCGAGGGGGTTTTCCCTCTCTGCAGAACGTACAGGCGGCGAGCAGGCCTGGGTAAAAAGGCGATCGTTTCGCCTCCCGTCATCAAAATCATCATCAATATTAGGGCTACCAGGTTTGAAGGAGGGAGATTGTGGCATAATCGAGAACACATTCATCAGCACTAGAGGCACTCCGTGTAGCAATAAAGACGATATGATAATACCACAATCTTGCAGAAAATATTGCAAAATAAGCAGGGAGAGTAGAACAATTATAAGTGTTACTGACCATATATGGACTGTACGTACACGCTTCCGTGTTGCTTACCACTCGCCGCAAGACAATCGTGGTGCCCACGCTACTCAAGCTGGCCCGGTGTGTTCTTCTTGCCCACGCATTGAGAGGTAGCAATCCACACGCTGCAGCGTTTTCCCGCCAAGGCTTGACCTAGCAGAGGGGAAGAGACCCCTCACTGCAGCTAGTGAAGCACGTGAACGCGTCATGGCAATTAGCGCCTCAAACGGACGGGGCTCCCCGTTCAGTACACCCTGACGCGTCGGTATCCAAACAACAACACCTCAGGACCATCTTCGTGTGCGTTTGTGTCTAGTACAGAAGAGTGTCTTCTTGTTTTTCTAGCGGTTTTGCTTTGGGGACGGGTTTATATACTGGATAGGAAGCTCCCAACGCCCCCGCATTCATTTGTACACCCACGCCTTTCCACCGCCGAGTCAAAGATAGAAACATACATTGTGTATGTCCGCTTGCTTCTCAAGATTTTGCTTAGAATTAATAGTGAGCTGAGGAAACAAATAGATGCCGGGTTCCCGCCCACTTTGCTAAAAATAGTTCGAGCGGGAAAAGACTGTTGTCTGATAGGGCGTTACAGATTGTGGCCAGAAATATCCTGGTAGGGTAAAATTAGCTCGCCTCGCGCCGGCCGCAACATCTCCATATGTGGAAGTCCTCGGTGACAGTGGTACAGTCGACGGGCCCCGCGGCCGCGCCAAACGATTTCTGCAGTGCCAATACGATATTCTGGCAAATGTTAGTGGGAGGCCGAGGGGCCACTCTGTGCATCAATTATGAAAACAATCCCTAGCGGTGTCACCTGAGATAACTTCGAACTTTTATTATAGATATAGTTTGACAGATGAGTTATGGATGGTGGATATATCATTGTTATCCTGACAATATCAACAACACAAAACAACAGGACGGTAGCAAGTATTGTTTTCTCTACCCACTTGCAGCGAGATTTTATAGTATTATGCTGCTGTATCGTAGCTCTTGCTCATTGAGGCACTTAAAGATTAGTAAGCATGTTAAATAACAGCGATAGTACAAGATTTTGGGAAGGGGATAAATCGATATGAGCAGATCAGTTATTTCTAAAAACAGCAATTGTAGGTCTAGTCTAAAGATACCATCACAGAAAAAAAGAACACGCAAGACATCTCAAGTGTCTAGTTTAGTTTAGAAAAAACTGAAACTGAATCAATATATATGTGTGCATTTTGTGGGTAAACAACGAAAATAATTCGCTGCATGGCGTCCGATCCGCCCCTGCGTGTGTTATAACACCGCCAGCAACTGCCTGCTTCAGATCATCCTCTGTTTCCCAAAAACATTATTCTTTCAAACTTTTCATCCCTAAATTTAGGCACAAAATCTTCCATTTACTATTTTTGGAATGGACTGTTCTTCAAAGCCGTAATTTCATTGGAAAACCTGAATTGACCGGGGGTAACCTCACACCTTGGGTGCTTTTATGACTGAGGACTCCTCGTCGCCATGGAGACGTGATGACGTCAGTGCGGGAAAACTAATCACAAGACCGTCTCGGCTGGCTTTCCCGGGAAAATTAATAGCACTATTAGGCGAAATGTATTGTAATAGGGTGGTCGCCTTGGACGCAGTGACGTAAATACGGGACTATATCTGGTGCGCGCTGTGCTCTGAATAGAAATGTTGCAGTGGAGCCTGGTTGTGTAGGGGATGGTAGAAACAGGGAAAGAAGGGGCCGAATCACGACGCCCGTATTCTTTTATTTTCCTGGCACTGCCAATCATGGTGGCCAGGCGTTCAAAGAAGACATGTGAAGCGGTCTCATAGGCGTATTATGTTTTGATATACAAAGATTTACGGACATGAAAGATACTGTTGTTCACGTTATATAAGATGTTAACTCTGAATCGTGATGTTGGACTACAGTGGTGGGTACAGGGGGGCAGCTTGTCGCACAGAGAAGGGGGTATTCCTCCGGCCATGTCAGACTGAAAACCCCCGAGGTCTGATCCACGGCTCGGGCATGTCTGGAAAGGTGTAGACGTACACACTGACTGAAGTTGTGTAGGGTGAAACCGTATTTGTTATGTGTTTTGGGGAGGGTATGGAAGGGGTTGACTGGGTAGAGGAAAGCCACGTCTTGGCCTGTGAGGTCTCCTTGTCTTCTCATCTATCAACCTTTGCGGCGTTGCAGAAACCTCCGTGGTTTTATGAAGAGCAATCGATACAAATCTGCCCAGAATCGACACACGGCAATTTGTGAGAAGGACGAAATTTTCCTCAACAGTGACGAGAAAATGATTTTGTTGTCTGTGGTACAGATCCATAGACATTATCTCCGCAGTTTCAAGCAAAACTTGTTTCCCTTTTGATCTTACTCTTTTTTTTTCCATCTTACAACCACAGCTATAGTTTCAGTACCACGCGCAGTCCCCTCTGTACTGTCACCTCCCCTCACCACGACACACGGCACACCGTGCACTATCTATAAGCTATCGCTTAACCATTATCTAGTGTCTTTATTTATACTCCATGGGGCAAAGAATGATTTTATGATTAATATTCCGATACTGAAGCTAACCGTATACAAGAAAATAGCTTGTTTTAGGGAGGGAGTTACCAATAATACGAAGTAATATTTATATACTTCTTACATAAGTCTGAACAGTTTTGATAACGTTATCGTTTTGCTGTATTTCCAAGTTGTAGTGGGTTTCATTTCTAAGTGTTCTACGAGGCATACGATCTTATGGTCACTACTTTGGTAGAGACTAAGTAATTGCATGTATGCAAATATTTCACTACATCAATTTGAGCCATCTTAACCATCCTCCGCAAAAATTCAGAGAATATCGAAAGTTACTTGACGCAATATCTATATCACATTCACCTTCAATATGCATATTACCTTGTTCTATACCAAGTAAATTGAAAAAGACAGCTTAAATGGATTGGTTAAATGGATTTTGAGATGAAGAGGCGTACTACTTTCAGCACATCATGATTGCTTTTATCATCATGTGCTAATAATTAAGGTGAAGATCTAAAAATGGTTTGTGTAGGAGTACATCTGTCAGTAGATAGCTTTAAGGTGGTTAAAAGTAGATATTACTACATTTTATCTTACATTTCTACCATATATGTAACTTTCTAAATCTGAACTACCACCTCTAGTGAAAATCTACAATCCACCTACAACTCTATAATATTTCTGCAATTCAACAAAATTCAATACAAGACTCAAATTCGGAACTAATTTTACCATGCGTACACTCATGTTTTGATTTCACATGAAGCATATAACATTGGAATATCATCAAAGGATATTTTAATCTCTCCTATATGCGATTAGAGCACATAATGTTAACAAAAATACTTCAATAGCCTAAATATGCTTTGATATAACATATTCTATAAAGAGAACAAAGTTGATACCGGAGACCCATATAGGGACATCTGCTTGTTTCTTGGCATGTTGCACCTGGCTGCTGTATTTTTGGAACGGGATACTTTCCGGTTTGCCCACAGGAAAGTGCATAGTGTAAAGCGTGGTCGGAGACTTGTTACATATTTAAGGTCTATTCCATATAAAGTTCTTTGTGGTGAGGGCTTCATCTTCAGATGCCGCAGCATTAGACTGTGGGCGTGTAGAGTAATAACATAATGCCTTCTCCAGCGCCGGCCCCGACCAAGCGATTACCGTATGTTTGGGTTGACATATAAACCATGGCCGATAAACGTGACCAAATTTGGAGTCGCTGCGGTCGAGCTAATCCCAACGCTATCGTATTCACCCCAAATGTTGTAAGGAGAGAGCCAGCCGGGTTCGTGACAGGCCAAACAATCTGGCTGCCGACTTCCAGGGATCGGAAAAGGCTGGCAGGCTGCTTTCGGTGTGAATGAACCGCCATATAGGGAAGCATACAGAGAACTATGGAGTTTTTGTAGATTATTTTCTACAAGAACGGCGTCGCTATTTAAAGCAGGTAATTAGATATACTTATATAACTATACCGATCTATTCTTGCATACAATACGGGTGAAAAATGAGAACTGGTATTAGGAAAGCAAACTTTTTTGGAAACCCATGTTGTGTATCCAATTTTGTGTGCAATTTACATTCAGTGGATACCGGAATAAGACAAAATGACAAGCTGGTATTTCTATACTTCTATTTTTTTCGTGGAGGCTTTTTTGTAGTAGGCAAGTTAACAAAATTACACCATGTATTTGTTAGGAAAGTTGGAAGCAATTTCTACATTTAAGATTCATATAATAACTTCATTTGCAAAAAGAACACAAATAAAGTTGTCAATCAACATGATGTCAAATATCATTATTAATTTTTCTAGCAATTTGCTGACACTACTGTGGGTAAATGTATTGTACAACGCAACATCCATTTATTTTAGGAAGATACTGCCACTTGAAAGAGTGTAGCTTATTTTTCTGTCTGTCCTGCTTTGCTAGTGTAGTATCCTACCAAAGATTCCCCCCCCCCCCGCGTATCCATAACAGGTCAGTGGGTATCGCTGTACTCAAAAACAAAGAACAAAACATTGCATTTTTTTGTCTGTAACTTTAAACTGTTACCACAGCTGTAGCGAGGGATTTTGACGCTCGTGTCAAATATTTTACTCAGCTTAGATTCAGGACTGTCCCTCCTGTGAGATATCAGACACACGACCATTGAATCTTGTCCACAATGTCAGCGACATTTAGCCGCTGCAACACATCCTGACACTAACACTAACGTGCTCGCCTGCATTTCGTGAGCAGGTATCGGGGAGGCTTGGGCTTGAAGGTGAGGTGATTTGCATGCATCTTGTAGACTTCCCGCCAAGTTGCGTGGGCGGGTCTCGACAACATAACAGATATCCCCTCCTAAGGCCCGACATTATCAAAGGACCGATCCACAGGTGGCATGAACGGAGATGCTGCCACAATAAGAGACCATGGCACACATTTTGGACACACAAATGCTCTCATTTTACCTATTTACCAACGAATACACGACACAAACTTGATGTCGGCATCTTTAATAGATTATCAATAGCAATAATAACAGAGAGAAAAATAATTGGTATTTGAAGCTGCTAATGAGAGCATAGAGTAGGGGAAAACCCTGGGTAGATTTGATAATGACGGCAGATTTTAACAAATGTACATTATTTATTCAAACCAAACTGCATATTGTAGAAAATACAATCTTTACACAATGATATAGTACAAAAAGTGTAATATAGTCAATTTTTTTTATAATGTAGGAGGAGAAAAAAATCAGGTAGGCTTAAAAAAGGCAAACAGGACAGATGATTATGTGAGGGCGAAATATCTACCAAAGATACACTGTTAACATTTACCTCGCTTGACTCTTTCATCAAAAATTCAGTCAAATGAATTTAGCTTATCTCTGATCTAATTACGATTAAAAATGGTTGGGAAATGATAGTGGAAAAACTCTCCTGGGCTCTCCCTCAGTTTACAAAAACACGACATGCGCGATGATATACCTCGCCACAGTTCTCTCTGTTCTCGACATCTCCAAAATACCATGGAACCCTACCTGCGTCATTGCTGCCAAGCAACGGTTTCCATGCCAACGGGTATTTGTATCGAATTGGCCTCTGGAGCCTGTTCCCTGCAAAACCAATCTATTTCAAACCGGGAGAGGACCGACGTGGAAAACGCGAGTCGAGATCCACGAAAACAAATAAAGCCGAGCGGCGACGCCGCTTCAATGCTTCTTCCAAGGAGCTTTTTTAGGGGTCTTTTGCAAGACTTTGATCCTCAAACAATACAAGACACAAGTACATACCCCTGGACGCCACAGTAATGACACGATTACGATGCCAACTACATACAGCGAGAGATATGTCACAAGAGAAACATGGTGCCTTGTCGGCACAGCCGTCTGGACGGTAGCAGTTCGGACAAGAGATCTAGACCTTTCTTATCGTCATTGATGCTACGTACGACGGACAAAGCTACGGGAGGTACAATATTATCACTAATTCTTGGGCTGATAGAAGGATTTTATGAGGGATCATGAAACATATTTTCTGTTCAAAGCATGTGACATGAGCTTTTCTTTTTCAATGTGCAAAATAAAACAGTGTTTTTAAACACGACCCACCCAAAACTGCAGCTTCGTCGGTTTGGCCTGGTTGAAGAGGTGTAGAACCGTGATGTGGCAGGACTGTACCGGTGGTGCTGGGACGGACTGTCGGCCTCATTCTCCTAGCAGAACAGCGTTCTCACTAAGTAACTAGACACAGTCCCGCGAAGGTGGATCGGCGTCCAGAAAAGAGGGCGGCACGAGGAGAGCCATTTTGATCCCCACCGACAGTAGAAGTCATCTCTAGGCGGCTAGTAAGTTCACATATCTCTCTTGTCATAATCTTTAACTAAAAACATCTAATATCATACACTAACGCTAAAAAATAAATGAAATGGCGGCTTGTACGGTATGTCGATGACCTCTAAGCTGCTTCGAATGGACGATAGCATTAACATACACATGTTACTACCTACCTTATCATTTTCAACATCGTCCGATCAAAGTAATCATCTTCGTCAAAAATCTTCGGTACTGTCAATACGTCAATGAACAATTATAAGCAAAAGAGATTATAAACATGACGCTATATGTGCGGATGGACGATTGGTGAGTGTCCTTCGTGATCATGGACAAGCACAAGAAGAAGAAAGGTCTACAAACCAGCAGGTAAGTGCATTTTTATCTCATAGTTTTCATTACGGACGTTCATGATTTTTTCGTCAAATTTTGGTCTTATGGCACGAGAAAGAGTCCATATATAAACAAAGTGGAACATTTTTATGCTAGTGTCTCAGCTTTCTCGTTTGCAAAAAAAACTTACCCATTTTGTATCGACTCTTTCAAACGACGATGAATTTACATAATATCAGATGACCTATGATTGTTACGGACCGTGCAATGTTTATCTCTTCTAATTCCATGCCAGTTATGAAGTAATATGCACATAGAATCTGTTAATCTTGTAGTTTCTTATTCATTTCTGACATACCAACATTTAAAACTGCATTTAGCGCTCCGCATCATCTGTGTAATCATTGATGTAAGTTTCAAATTATTTCAATGCAATTAAGGTTTGACGTACTTTCTTTTGTTGATCAAAAATACCATTATTGTTGGTTTTATCGAGATGTAACAGTATGGTAAGTTGAATATCAGCATTTCAGATCCAGATTTCAAACTTGAGTTTTCACTATATCGTCTATAACTCTCATAACTATTGCTACAGAGAATATCAAGAGTGATACGTTCTGTGTATAGTTACATAAAACATGTTTACCAGTGGTTGTGTAAACCATGTGTTGACTGACCTACTTTCTGACAGAAACTACTTTGGTTAGATCTATTTAAGACGTGCTTTAGGCGTTTTTGCCAGTGTCCTGCAGGTCAGATACATACCTTCCGTGCGTCATAGATAATCCGAGAATGAATACTTTACAACCATGGAAACACTAGACTAATCTAACTCAGGCAAAAGACAACAACTCTGAGTGTTTGAAGCGTGACCTTCAAGTACAGGGGCTGTACGACCGTGACATTTTTGTCAGACAAGAACAAAGGAATATCACAGAGGACCTTTATTGCACGATAATTGCACATGGTACAAAGTATTGCAACAACAACTGAAAAAGGTACAGAAAAAGAAGTATAGAATAAGACCTAATATAGAATAAGACCTAATAAATCTTAATTACTCAAACAGTAAGGGCTAACGCAAGTCTGTTTTTGATAAAGTGTTACAATCGAGTGGGACGAATCACGAGTTTCGGTATTTTTTCTAACAACAAAGCAGTCTTTCATATATTCACCTATTTTTAGATTGTGGGAATTATTGCATTTGATATTTGACTTTAGATATTCATGTACAGGAAAGTCTGTTCTTCGTTGTCCTTTATGGTACTCACGGAACCTATATCGCACATATCGATGTAACGTTATTTAAATTGTGTCATGTGATTTTAGATAGGTGGGTAATGAATACGTCCTTCAATAACAGTTGACAGTGTTTTAAGTTGGAGATGGTATTTCGCTAACTGACACCGTTTAAAATTTTGGGTACAATGTTGAAAATGCAATAAAAACGTGATTGTACGTGACATGCACATTCAATAGTTCAGTACATCATCACCAACATTCAATAGACTTAAAGTTAAAAATTAAAGTTTTTGTGAAATAAAGACTCAATTTACTCTGCCAACACTATAATGAATTGGGACTTACCCCAAATTTTCGGCTGACTCCTTCAACTTTGTTCACGGAATGGACCCGTCTACTCTTGGAACGTGACGTCGGGGACACGTGACCGTAGTAGCGGGTCATACGTGCCAGATAACCTGTGTCGCCTCCCGTCTCTGTTCAAGGTAGGTCTGTGAGCTCTTATGTAGACAGGCCTCTTTTACTCCCCTTGCAAAGAAGTCCGATTCAGAATCGAAGATTTTCAACCCTTCTAAAGATACTGAGTGATACTGAAAATTTCGGGTAAGTCCCAATTCATTATAGTGTTGAAAGACAAAGTTTTGCTAAGAAATAAAGTTTAATAGATCCCAATTACACAAACAACAAGGACTAGCACACGTCTGTCTTTGTTATAGTGTAACAATCGAGTGGGCTTATCATGAGTTTCGGTATTTTTCCTAATAACGAAGCAGTCTTTTATATATTTACCTATTTTTGCATTGTGGAAGTTATTACATGTAAAGATATATTCATATCTGTCTCTAGCATCGAGTCTCTTGAAATCTGTTGTGCTTGATTCGTGAAATGTGAATGGCGTGAAATGTGAATGTTATAACGTAATACACTTTATTTAGAGCATTCCATAACAAAGTGAAATTCATCTTCAATTTGTTTTGGACAAAATGGACAAAACCTTTGGTCAGGGTTATGGTTAGTGTCTTTATTTCTTCCATAGTCGGTATGTTGGTACATGGTAGGTGACCCACGTCCGGATCCCTTTATACAATCCACACTGCAAAAATACACGGTTGATGAGCCGCACTGCAATTATCATTTCAATCGACAGAGGACGTGGTTGAAGGTTGCCGCCACAGGTGGCCGTGCGAAAACTGCGTGTCCTACGTGACAACTTCACAGCGTCTACAATAGCTGTAATCCTTTTAAGTAGCAACTTTTGGCGAAAATGCAAGATTTTCTTCGGTCTGTTGCCTTGTGGATTGGAGGGGATTTACATGATGTTCATCTGCACGTAGACACGTCTGCACGTAGACGATGGCCTTCGCCTATGATTACAGATTTGGATTTAGATGTAAACTCCTGGGAGGGGTTATTTATTGTTGGAACCAATTCCATGGCATTGCAAAGATAGGAGTTTGATTTGTAACAAGGGTCTGCATGTGGTTCTAGTGATGAGGCCACAGAAAGTAAATTCTATAAATGACATTCACATGAGCTTTGATTTTTCAAGATTGTGATCCATACGTTATGTTGTTTGTATATGTACTGTATATGCTAAAATATCTACATGTTTCCCAACTATTAACAAAATAGCTGATTTTAGTTAACTTGGCCAAAGGGAGAATTGATCAAATTTTATTATCCTTCTTTCAAACTGCACTTCAGTGCTATATCAGTTATCAGAAACTTTTATAACGTAATTTGTATAAAGTATCTTTAAAAATGAAAAAGGAGACCTTTTTCTAAGTATATCGTTTATTCACGTCATTGAATCATTACTGTTGTTGATATGATTAATACTAGTAAAGCATTCTGCAGATTTCCTCTTATCCGCAAGGTGGTGCTGCTACTTACCCATGCTCTTGCGAAAAGGGCAAAAGAAATTAAGCTTACTTAATACACATAAATCCTACTGACATCCAAAATCAATGATTTATTTTCATTTTTTAATTAATTAAGACACCTAAAACTGACAGAACACCACTGACTACTAACGCACCGTCTTCTTTACATGAAGTCAAATCACATCACATGAAGTCAAATATTTTGTAATAAAATATTTGTATGCTCTGAGGATCCTGTCTGGGGATCGCTACAGTTAGTTTGTCAGATTTTCGAGCTCCTCCGATTCGACCTCCTCTGTCGTACCAACAGAGTTTTCTGAGTTTTCTGTCCGCCCCTCCCCGTCTGCATCACGTGTAACAACACCATCAGCTGTACCGTGGATGTAGATGTCCGTGCGTTTTGTTCTGTCTGTACAGCAGGCCATGTCATAGGCTGTCTGCTCTTGATTTGCAGATGCCGTGTCATAGGCTGTCTGCTCTTGATTCGCAGATGCCGTGTCATAGGCTGTCTGCTCTTGATTCGCAGAAGCCGTGTCATAGGCTGTCTGCTCTTGATTCGCAGAAGCCGTGTCATAGGCTGTCTGCTATTGATTCGCAGATGCCGTGTCATAGGCTGTCTGCTCTTGATTCGCAGAAGCCGTGTCATAGGCTGTCTGCTCTTGATTCG
>NW_017804131.1:3332116-3355508 GCF_001625305.1 Branchiostoma belcheri
GGTTATGGTTAGTGTCTTTATTTCTTCCATAGTCGGTATGTTGGTACATGGTAGGTGACCCACGTCCGGATCCCTTTATACAATCCACACTGCAAAAATACACGGTTGATGACCCGCACTGCAATTATCATTTCAATCGACAGAGGACGTGGTTGAAGGTTGCCGCCACAGGTGGCCGTGCGAAAACTGCGTGTCCTACGTGACAACTTCACAGCGTCTACAATAGCTGTAATCCTTTTAAGTAGCAACTTTTGGCGAAAATGCAAGATTTTCTTCGGTCTGTTGCCTTGTGGATTGGAGGGGATTTACATGATTTTCATCTGCACGTAGACACGTCTGCACGTAGACGATGGCCTTCGCCTATGATTACAGATTTGGATTTAGATGTAAACTCCTGGGAGGGGTTATTTATTGTTGGAACCAATTCCATGGCATTGCAAAGATAGGAGTCTGATTTGTAACAAGGGTCTGCATGTGGTTCTAGTGATGAGGCCGAAGAAAGTAAATTCTATAAATGACATTCACATGAGCTTTGATTTTTCAAGATTGTGATCCATACGTTATGTTGTTTGTATATGTACTGTATATGCTAAAATATCTACATGTTTCCCAACTATTAACAAAATAGCTGATTTTAGTTAACTTGGCCAAAGGGAGAATTGATCAAATTTTATTATCCTTCTTTCAAACTGCACTTCAGTGCTATATCAGTTATCAGAAACTTTTATAACGTAATTTGTATAAAGTATCTTTAAAAATGAAAAAGGAGACCTTTTTCTTAGTATATCGTTTATTCACGTCATTGAATCATTACTGTTGTTTATATGATGAATACTAGTAGTACAAGTACTAGTAAAATTCACTAATAAAGTATTCTGCAGATTTCCTCTTATCCGCAAGGTGGTGCTGCTACTTATCCATGCTCTTGCGAAAAGGGCAAAAGAAATTAAGCTTACTGCTCCATACACATAAATCCTTCTGACATCCAAAATCAATGATTTCTTTTAACTTTTTAATTAATTAAGACACCTAAACTGACAGAACAACACTGGCTACTAACGCACCGTCTTCTTTACATGAAGTCAAATCACATCACATGAAGTCAAATATTTTGTATGCTCTGAAGATCTTGTCTAGGGATCGCTACAGTTTGCTTCGAGTTCCTCCGATTTGACCTCTTCTTCCGTTGTACCAACAGAGTTTTCTGAGTTTTGTTTCTGCCCCTCCCCGTCTGCGTCACGTGTAACAACGCCATCAGCTGTACCGTGGATGTAGATGTCCGTGCGGTTTGTTCTGTTTGTACAGCAAGCCTTATCATAGGCTGTCTGCTCTTGATTCGCAGAAGCCGTGTCATAGGCTGTCTGCTCTTGATCGGCAGAAGCCGTGTCATAGGCTGTCTGCTCTTGATTCGCAGATGTCGTGTCATAGGCTGTCTGCTCTTGATTCGCAGATGCCGTGACATAGGCTGTCTGCTCTTGATTCGCAGAAGCCGTGTCATAGGCTGTCTGCTCTTGATTCGCAGATGCCGTGTCATAGGCTGTCTGCTCTTGATTCGCAGAAGCCGTGTCATAGGCTGTCTGCTCTTGATTCGCAGAAGCCGTGTCATAGGTTGTCTGCTATTGATTCGCAGATGCCGTGTCATAGGCTGTCTGCTCTTGATTCGCAGATGCCGTGTCATAGTCGCCGGCTGTCTGCTATTGATTCGCGCGCAGATGCCGTGTCATAGGCTGTCTGCTCTTGATTCGCAGAAGCCGTGTCATAGGCTGTCTGCTCTTGATTTGCAGATGCCGTGTCATAGGCTGTCTGCTCTTGATTTGCAGATGCCGTGTCATAGGCTGTCTGCTCTTGATTTGCAGATGCCGTGTCATGGGCTGTCTGCTCTTGATTCGCAGAAGCCGTGTCATAGGCTGTCTGCTCTTGATTTGCAGATGCCGTGTCATAGGCTGTCTGCTCTTGATTCGCAGACGCGGTGTCCATGTTATAAAGTGAAGTCCTTGTGCCAACATCTGCTGGTAACTCTACTTCAGATGCGAAAGTCACGGAGTCGTCGTTCATCTCTTCGTAATTTTCAGTCTCGATTTTATTATCATCCTTCTCACGGTTACCATCTCTCTTATGATTATCTGTAGTCCCGGAAAAGTTCGATGAGGGCTGCCCAGATACCTCATGAGTGTCTCGGTCGTTTCTTTTGGGGCGTTGTTGTGGACAGGATGACTCTTGGTTACAACTATTGATAACATCCCCATCTCGTATTTTACTGTACTCGTGTCCCGATGGATCGTACACGTCATTCTCATCTATTTCATCGTAGTCCGTTGCCATGTCCGGGTCAGAGGCTGGTCCAGGGGGGTTTTGACTGTCCCATGTTTTCAGTGTCTGTTGTGTGTCACTCTTGTACGTTGGGTTCGTTTGTAACCCCCTCAGTGGTACGCTCTTTGACAGAGCTTGCACTTGAGGGACGTCTTTTTTATTACGATGACGGTTTAGGCTCGTAGAGTTTACTATTGCTTGTGGCTCTGTACACGGTTTCACAGAGGCGTCACTGGCTTTATTTTTATCATTTCTGTCGTACATTGGGTTACCCTGTAAGGAAAATATAATGTCCTGCAGCTGAAGAGGACTATTGTCTTTTGATTGTTCCTTACTTCTACGTCTCTGTCCGTAGCGAAATGCAGAAAGAAAACAAATTCCAAAAAGTATGATGGCCACTACAGAGCCTGATATCACAGACACCCTTAAATTTTTATCACTATCTGGATCAGAAGTCAACAAGGGCACAACGTTTGTTGTTCCTAATGTGTTATTCTGTGTTTGTACTGGGGACAATGTGATCGATGTATTCGTTCTGTTGTCGGTGCTCCGAGGACTGGTAACAGATATATTCGTGACCATTGCGGTTGTTTCTACAATAAAATCACGGTCAGTTGAAACGGCCTCCTGAAAACACATTTTGTCATCGGTGTCATGTACTGTGCAGGCGTTAAAGAACGAAACATGCCTGTCTTCTTGAATGAGAACGAAACACGGCACTGAAGGTAGAAAATGTTTACAGTCGCCATCATTATCTGTACTTACGTTTTGGGAGCCGGGAATTTTTGACGTTTTGTTCAAGACAGCGGCTACCACCCTAACACCCTTGTTTGTAGAGACGCTAGGTTCTGCGCTTGTTTCTACACCAGAGATTTTTAATTCAACTGAACCCCTTAACGCCAAATCTATACTGCCTAATTCTATCCATGCCTGTGAACATTGGGTAAATGAAGACATCTCTTGTTTTCCACTATTCCTTGCTATGATTACAAAAGGAGGGGAAGCCGTGTAGTACCCCAATAATTCCTCTTGCCATGCTGGATTACGTGAGTCTACACCGCTGAAGACCTCATCTCCGTCTTTATGATTACTTCTCAACCAGGCAATACTGAATCTAGAACCAGTATAGTCATAATCCATCTGTAAACTAGTATAACGGACGGCTACTCGTATCCATTGTTTTGGATTTTGCTCAAAGTTCTGTAGCACAACGTTCCATGCTATATCATGCACAATATATCTTGTGGGGCTAACAAGATTATTTCCTCCAAGGGTGAGTTTGATAAGTTTGTTAAGAGAAGAAAACACTTCCTTCTTCAGACATGACAAGTCGTTATGACTTAGGTCGAGAAACTGAATCTCGGGTAAAGATTCAAAGGCATTTGATGGAATCGTTTTGATTTTGTTTTCACTGAGAAGTAGCGTTGTCAATTTGTGCAAACCAACAAACCACTGGCTCCGTACCTGTCGTAGTGCGTTACTCTGGAGATCTAACAACAGGAGATTGAACAAACTTTCAAAACATCCGGGATCCAAACTAGCGATGTTATTGTGAGACATCGAAAGCTTGATGAGCATTTTAGCCATTGAACGTGGTCCACTGTACCAGTTCTGTGGAATATGTGCAAGCATGTTATAATCTAGATATAACCTTCTTAACTCGTGAAAATCCTTGAATGTGGCGTTGTGTATTTCAGTAATCCCCGTGTGGAAAAGAAGAAGGCTACTGAGAACAGCAGAATCGATTGGCGCTAGTTTTTGTGATGACAAGATTCCGAATCGTAAACCTCGTATTGCGAGCCATTCTACATTAGGGAAACATTTGCTTTTGTAATCCCTTTTCAATTTCAGAAGAATGTTCCTGGTCATCACTGCACGAGATGCACTCTGTCCTATGGAACATTTGGTATCTAGTAAACAGTTGACTGTCTGACAGTATTTTATCGGTGGGCAAGCAAGATACCCATTTTCGCCTTTCACAGTGTGGAAAGCAGTTTTGATTTGCTGAGAGATCTGTTACCACTGTCAGAGCAAAAATGATCAAAACACCGAATACTTGCTGACTTCTGGAGTTCATTTTTAAAAGAATTCTCAGATTGCCCTCCTTTGCCCTGAATGTCAGTACTTGAAACGTGAAGCAGTTTTTAGCCCTTCCAAACCCGTAATTCAGTTTCACTCTTGTAGAGGTTGTAAGTGTTTTACTTGCCTTGTGGACCAAACGAGTCCTTGGTGATCGCGAGAGAGGCGACAAGGTCTTTTTACCTGAGCGATGACTGTTGAAGTGATCAGAAGCCTCACTGAAGACCAGGCTTCATGGCGAGAGGACCTCGGGTTCTTTCACCGTCGTCGTTCCCGGATAGGCCTGCCTTCAAACGGCGGCGAGCAAGAAAATCTTGGTTCTTGGCAGTCCCAGTGTATTTGCTATGGGCAATTTATACAATGAAGCCTTCTTTAACGTAGTCAAAACGAAAAATAATGACCCGCTATTTTGACCACAGATGCATGCCCTGCAGTCAAAAATGAAGCGAGTGAAGTGACCACTGACTGGACCTCTTTTAATAACGAAGCACAGACTAATTTGCAGACCACTGAATATATAAGTTGTTTACAGCAATGGAATTATATAGAGAGGAAATCACATCTTAGATTTTGCAGAAGGAAACATGTTTTCAATCATAAAGTAGGGCATGACGTCAACAATTAGTCTGACTTCCGATCCCTGGGGAACCTGTTTAGCACCAGGGTAGCTATGACTATGTATCAGCGTCATCTCTAGGCATGCTGCGATGTGTTCTTGTGTTTAAAAACGGCTGTAATATTGTCTTTCATCAGTAGTTTATGAGGTAGGGGTGTTGTTCCATCTGACCAACAGGACACAGTTTTCTCTGTGCGTTCAGACAATCTTTTGACAACTAGGCTTTGATGATTGAAGAAACACACACAGTTTGATCGAAAAAAATCACAGTTTGATTAAAAAAACAGGCTGTATTGAGATTACGAATTTACGAATTATTTGGCTCATTTCCTCCAGTGGTCTATTGAGATCAACTTTGTCTAGAAATACCATTCCCCCTCTAGACTAGGGTTATGTTGCACCGCGTATACTACTACCTACTGACGTTCTGAATACGAAGGAATTGCCTGGCTACGTAAATGCCCTGATCTCGATCGAGGTCGTTTGTACGTGATTTAATATAAAGACCCTGCCACACATTCAGGACACTCCCCCGACATTACCTACTAACTCTAACTCAAGCGCACAAACGACCCCGCAACTAAGGTCGGTGGTAGGTCGCGAGCAGTCTGACTGCAGGTCAATCGCATGCACGACCATGTTGCAACCATTTCACAACCAACACATGGCTTTACTCCCAACCGAGACCCAAATATTTTCGGACCTACTCCCAACTATATCTCGGCTACTAGCCACAGGCTGCTGACCCCTGGTTGATTATCCACCTTGCAGACCAACAGCCAACCATCTTGTTGCATGTTAGGGTTTAGGGGCACCAACTTTTTGGCTCATCTTCCTTTGAAAGGCGTGTTTTCTTGGGTGGGCATGACATAAACGACCTCGACATTTACGTAGCCAGACAATTCCTTCGTATTTAGAACGTCAGTAAATATAGAATACAACACGGGGTATACCGTATCGCCCCGACCGAGGGTCGGATCGCCGGATGGCCTGCGCTTTCTGGAGATCAGGCGTCTTGTCGAGATGACTCCAGGGTTCTTTCACCGTAGTCATTCCCGGATAGGTCTGATGCTATCTTCTAACGGAAGAAAAATCTTGCTTTTGGTTTCTGGCGATCCCAGTGTATTTGCTATGAGCAAATCATGCAATGAACCCTTCTCTAACGTAGTCAAAACGAAAAATGAGGACCCGCTACTTCCAGCACAGACTCCTTTCACTCACAAATGAAGCGAGTGAAGTGACCACTGACTGGACTCCTTTTAACATCAAAACACAGACTAATACCAGTATTAGATTTTACATAAGGAAACATGTTTTCAATGATAAAGTAGGGCAGGGGGTCAAAAATTAGTCTGACTCCCCCGGGGAAACTGTTTAGCACCAGGGTAGCTATGGCTCATATGTATCGGCGTCATCTTTGTCCAATAAGGCATACTGCGATATGTTCTTGTGTTTAAAAAACACACGTCTGTCTTTGATATAGTGTTACAATCGAGTGGTGCTAATCATGAGTTTCGGTATTCTTCCTAATAATTACTGTTGTTGATATGATGAATACCAGTAAAGTATTCTGCAGATTTTCTCATATCCGGCAGGTGGTGCCGCTACTTACCCATGCTCTTGCGAAAAGGGCAAAATAATTGAGCTTACTGCTCCATACACAAAAATCCTTCTGACATCCAAAATCAATGATTTCTTTTAATTTTTTTATTAATTAAGACACTTAAAACTGACAGAACACCACTGGCTACTGGCACCGTCTCCTTTACATGAAGTCAAATCACATCACATGAAGTCAAATATTTTGTATGCTCTGAAGATCTTGTCTAGGGATCGCTACAGTTTGCTTCGAGTTCCTCCGATTTGACCTCTTCTTCCGTTGTACCAACAGAGTTTTCTGAGTTTTGTTTCTGCCCCTCCCCGTCTGCGTCACGTGTAACAACGCCATCAGCTGTACCGTGGATGTAGATGTCCGTGCGGTTTGTTCTGTCTGTACAGCAAGCCTTGTCATAGGCTGTCTGCTCTTGATCGGCAGAAGCCGTGTCATAGGCTGTCTGCTCTTGATTCGCAGATGCCGTGTCATAGGCTGTCTGCTCTTGATTCGCAGACGCGGTGTCCATGTTATAAAGTGAAGTCCTTGTGCCAACATCTGCTGGTAGCTCTACTTCAGATGCAAAAGTCACGGAGTCGTCGTTCATCTCTTCGTAATTTTCAGTCTCGATTTTATTATCATCCTTCTCACGATTACCATCTCTCTTATGATTATCTGTAGTCCCGGAAAAGTTTGATGAGGGCTGCCCAGATACCTCATGAGTGTCTCGGTCGTTTCTTTTGGGGCGTTGTTGTGGACAGGATGACTCTTGGTTACAACTATTGATAACATCCCCATCTCGTATTTTACTGTACTCGTGTCCCGTAGGATCGTACACGTCATTCTCATCTATTTCACCCCACAAGAAGTTTTAAACGGTTTAAGATCACTGAAATCTGGGAAGGCATGCGGCATAGATTCCATTTCAAATGAGATGCTAAAACATGGGTCAGCACAGCTATGCCAGTCACTGGTAACATTATTCAATACAATTCTATCAAACGGCAAGTTTCCATCTAACTGGAATACAAGTATTCTCACTCCAATTTTCAAATCAGGCGACAAATCTAATGCTGACAACTACAGAGGAATCGCCATCTCAAGCTGTTTATCAAAATTATTTACTCTATTATTGAATACTAGACTACAAAACTTTGTCGAAGATAAAGGCATACTAAATGATACACAGTTTGGATTTAGAAAAAGGTGCAGAACCTCAGACAATGTATTTATCCTTAAATCTCTCATTGACAAATACACACAAAAAAGAAAGGTAAATTATTCGTTTGTTTCGTCGACATGAAGAAGGCTTTTGACAGTGTTTGGCGTGATGGTTTATTCTACAAACTGTCGCATTTTGGTATAGGTGGAAATTTTTTCAATGTGTTGCGGTCTATGTACCTTGATGTTAATTATGCTGTTAGACTACAAAACGGATTGTCGAATCCTTTTGTTCCACATGTGGGGTAAGACAGGGTGCAATCTTAGTCCTTTATATTCAACCTTTTCATTAATGACCTGCCTTCATGTTTTGATCCAAACAAATGTGACGCTGCAACTTTAACTTCTACATCACTTAACTGTTTATCTTGGGCGGACGACCTCGCCCTAATCTCACTGTCTCAAGAAGGTCTACAGAACTGTATAAACAATTTAGAAACATACTGCAATAGATGGAAATTGAGTGTCAATGTAACTAAAACCAAAGTTCTTATATTCGCGAAGGGAATACCAAACAAACGTCTAAATAGATTCTATATATATGGAAAGGAAATTGAAGTTACCGATAGCTACACTTATCTCGGTATACCTTTCACGTCTTACGGGCAAATTTAAAACCGACCAGAAAATATTTAAAAACTAAAGCAATGAGAGCGTTATTCAAACTTAAATCCCTTTTGTTTTCTGAAATTAACATTTCAATTCAATTAGCAAAAAGCCTCTTCAGCAAATTTGTGAAGCCGATTTTTCTATATGGATCCGAATTAACCTGTTTCGACCAAACATCTAAAACACTAAAACTTAATGTTTCTACGCGTATTCCAGAATCCACACCAAAAAACGTTTTCTCCGCTGTATTAGAGAAACTTGGTCTTGATGAAAACATTCCTGCTTCGGTTAGAAAGAGTTTAAGCTCCACTTGTGCCCATACATATGTGATCCATTTTGAAAGAAGGACAGATAAGGACATGTTTTTAATCTAGCGTCTCGGCTAAAATTAGAAAACGACAACTTTTCAATTGAAAATATACATCTTTCTCAACATATTCCAGAATTTGATGCCATCGATATGAACTTTCAAAAATTTTTACTTAGAGTTAATACAAAAGCATCAAATGATGGTGTTCGTGGAGAACTAGGAACCTTTCCAATAATAATAGATACTGAAATACAATTAATAAAACACTGGCATCGTCTTGTAAACTTGCCCGAAGACACCTTACTTCGTGAAGCATACGATGTTTTATATTCTGGCAAACACGATTGGCTTAACCACGTAAACGACATTCTGAATTACAATGGTCTTGGACAATTCTGGACGAACCCCGGGTCATATCAAGTGGATACGATAACCAATCAATTACGATCCCGCCTTCAAGATATATATATACAAAAATGGTATAATTCTATTAGTAACAACGCAAAACTTTCTGTTTATACCGCATTAAAGGAAAACTATGGACAAAAACAATACCTCTCAAGTATACACAATCTAGATATCCGAAAAGCGATCACAAAACTAAGAATTAGTTGTCATAAATTAAACATAGAAATAGGTCGATACAAGAAAATACCAAATGACCAAAGGTTCTGTCCATTTTGTCCAAACTTGATCGAAAATGAGCACCATTTTATAATGGATTGTACACTATACAATGATAAGCGCCGATTGCTGTTCACCTTTCTTTCCGCTTGTTCAATTGATTTCAATATATTAGATCCTATAGATAAATGCAACTACATTCTAAGGGGAGATAACCAATACAGTGTTCAAATAGGAAAATACATTAAAGAATGTTTTGATCTTAGAGAACACATGTTAGAGAATAGTTAACCTTTATTGTTACATCATACATATACTCTGTACGTAAGATGACGTTATCCGCACATGTATTTAGCTTTGTTAGATCTTTAGTTAAGTTGTAGAAGACCATACAAAAGTCTCTGTACTTTTTTGTTGTGTCAATAAAGAATCTATTTCATCGTAGTGCGTTGCCATGTCCGGGTCAGAGGCTGGTCCAGGGGGGTGACTGTCCCATGTTTTCAGTGTCTGTTGTGTGTCACTCTTGTACGTTGGGTTCGTTTGTAACCCCCTCAGTAGTACGCTCTTTGACAGAGCTTGCACTTGAGGGACGTCTTTTTTATTACGATGACGGTTTAGGCTCAGCTTAGAGTTTGCTATTGCTTGTGGCTCTGTACACGGTTTCACAGAGGCGTCACTGGCTTTATTTTTATCATTTCTGTCGTACATTGGGTTACCCTGTAAGGAAAATAAAATGTCCTGCAGCTGAAGAGGTTTATTGTCTTTTGATTGTTCGTTACTTCTACGTCTCTGTCCGTAGCGAAATGCATAAACAAAACACATTCCAGAAAGTATGGCGGCCACTACAGATCCTGATATCAGAGGTACCCTTATATTTACATCACTATCTGGATCAGACGTCAACAAGGGTACAGCGTTTGTTGTTCCTAGTGTGTTTTTCTGTGTTTGTGCTGGGGTCAATGTGATCGATGTATTCATTCTGTTGTCGGTGCTACGAGGACTGGTAACAGATATATTCATGACCATTGCAGTTGATTCCACAGTAAAATAACTGTCAGTTGAGACCAGCCTCCTGAAAACATATTTTGTCATCGGTTTCTTGTATTGCGCAGGTGTTAAAGAACGAAACATGCCTGCCTTTTTTGAACGAAAATGAAGCACGGCACTGCAGGCAGAAAATGTTCACAGTCACTGTCTTTATCTGTACTTACCTTTTGGGAGCCGAGAATTTTCGATGTTTTGTTCAAGACAGTTGCTACCACCCTTAAACCCATGTTTGTAGAGACGCCAGGTTCTGCACTTGTTTCTACGCCAGAGATTTTTAATTCAACTGAACCCCTTAACGCCAAATCTATACTGCCTGATTCTATCCATGCCTGTGAACATTGGGTAAATGAAGACATCTCTTGTTTTCCACTATTCCTTGCTATGATTACAAAAGGAGGGGAAGCCGTGTAGTACCCCAATAATTCCTCTTGCCATGCTGGATTACGTGAGTCTACACCGCTGAAGACCTCATCTCCGTCTTTATGATTACTTCTCAACCAAGCAATACTGAATCTAGAACCAGTATAGTCATAATCCATCTGTAAACTAGTATAACGGACGGCTACTCGTATCCATTGTTTTGGATTTTGCTCAAAGTTCTGTAGCACAACGTTCCATGCTATATCATGTACAATATATCTTGTGGGGCTAACAAGATTATTTCCTCCAAGGGTGAGTTTGATAAGTTTGTTAAGAGAAGAAAACACTTCCTTCTCCAGACATGACAAGTCGTTATGACTTAGGTCGAGAAACTGAATCTCGGGTAAAGATTCAAAGGCATTTGATGGAATCGTTTTGATTTTGTTTTCACTGAGAAGTAGCGTTGTCAATTTGTGCAAACCAACAAACCACTGGCTCCGTACCTGTCGTAGTGCGTTACTCTGGAGATCTAACAACAGGAGATTGAACAAACTTTCAAAACATCCGGGATCCAAACTAGCGATGTTATTGTGAGACATCGAAAGCTTGATGAGCATTTTAGCCATTGAACGTGGTCCACTGTACCAGTTCTGTGGAATATGTGCAAGCATGTTATAATCTAGATATAACCTTCTTAACTCGTGAAAATCCTTGAATGTGGCGTTGTGTATTTCAGTAATCCCCGTGTGGAAAAGAAGAAGGCTACTGAGAACAGCAGAATCGATTGGCGCTAGTTTTTGTGATGACAAGATTCCGAATCGTAACTCGTATTGCGAGCCATTCTATATTAGGGAAACATTTGCTTTTGAATCCCTTTTCAATTTCAGAAGAATGTTCCTGGTCATCACTGCACGAGATGCACTCTGTCCTATGGAACATTTGGTATCTAGTAAACAGTTGACTGTCTGACAGTATTTTATCGGTGGGCAAGCAAGATACCCATTTTCGCCTTTCACAGTGTGGAAAGCAGTTTTGATTTGCTGAGAGATCTGTTACCACTGTCAGAGCAAAAATGATCAAAACACCGAATACTTGCTGACTTCTGGAGTTCATTTTTAAAAGAATTCTCAGATTGCCCTCCTTTGCCCTGAATGTCAGTACTTGAAACGTGAAGCAGTTTTTAGCCCTTCCAAACCCGTAATTCAGTTTCACTCTTGTAGAGGTTGTAAGTGTTTTACTTGCCTTGTGGACCAAACGAGTCCTTGGTGATCGCGAGAGAGGCGACAAGGTCTTTTTACCTGAGCGATGACTGTTGAAGTGATCAGAAGCCTCACTGAAGACCAGGCTTCATGGCGAGAGGACCTCAGGGTTCTTTCACCGTCGTCGTTGCCGGATAGGCCTGCCTTCAAACGGCGGCGAGCAAGAAAATCTTGGTTCTTGGCGGTCCCAGTGTATTTGCTATGGGCAATTTATACAATGAAGCCTTCTTTAACGTTGTCAAAACGAAAAATAATGACCCGCTATTTTGACCACAGATGCATGCCCTGCAGGCAAAAATGAAGCGAGTGAAGTGACCACTGACTGGACTCCTTTTAATATCGAAGCACAGACTAATTTGCAGACCACTGAATATATAAGTTGTTTACAGCAATGGAATTATACAGAGAGGAAATCACATCTTAGATTTTGCAGAAGGAAACATGTTTTCAATCATAAAGTAGGGCATGACGTCAACAATTAGTCTGACTTCCGATCCCTGGGGAACCTGTTTAGCACCAGGGTAGCTATGACTATGGCCGTGTCTATACGGAATCACCCAAACCGCGATTCGGGTAACTCATATTCCTCACATCTGGTCCACGTGCCACACACACCTGTGAAACCGTGTCCGAACATAATGCGCTTGAGCTACATTTATTGCTGTTTGATGATAACACGCAAGGTAGCGTGTTATTAATGTCAGAGGTCAACGACCTGCTTGCTGATGCCCCCCTCCCAGCGTATCTCGGCCGAATGCCGACGTGGTCCCGCCAGAGGCGGTGAAGCTCGCCCTAGGACGGACACATTATTTGACCATTACTGCTCTTTAAGTTGCTGCCACGTAAAAGTTGGTATTGCATATAAATAAAGAAATATCACCCCGTAATACATGACCAGGCGAAGTCACATTGAAATCACATTGCGTTCAGACGCAAATCGCGATGCGGGGAAACCGATTCGAAACCACCTCTAGAAGTGGCTTGGGCTCGAGGCGCTTTCAATGTGATTTCGGAGCGTTCACATGGAGCCACTTGAAACCGGCTTCGGGGTAAACCACATGTAAACCGCCTTGGGTGATTCCGTTTAGACACGGCCTATGTATCAGCGTCATCTCTAGGCATGCTGCGATGTGTTCTTGTGTTTAAAACGGCTGTAATATTGTCTTTCATCAGTAGTTTATGAGGTAGGGGTGTTGTTCCATCTGACCAACAGGACACAGTTTTCTCTGTGCGTTCAGACAATCTTTTGACAACTAGGCTTTGATGATTGAAGAAACACACACAGTTTGATCGAAAAAAATCACAGTTTGATTAAAAAAACAGGCTGTATTGAGATTACGAATTTACGAATTATTTGGCTCATTTCCTCCAGTGGTCTATTGAGATCAACTTTGTCTAGAAATACCATTCCCCTCTAGACTAGGGTTATGTTGCACCGCGTATACTACTACCTACTGACGTTCTGAATACGAAGGAATTGCCTGGCTACGTAAATGCCCTGATCTCGATCGAGGTCATTTGTGCCTGATTTAATATAAAGACCCTGCCACACACTTAGGACACTCCCCCGACATTACCTACTAACTTCAACTCAAGCACAAACTATCCAACCAAGGTTGGCGGTTGGTCGCGAGCAGTCTGACTGCAGTTCAATCTCATGCACGACCATGTCACAACCATTTCACAACCAACAAATGGCTTTACTCCCAACCGAGACCCAAATATTTTCGGACCTACTCCCAACTATATCGCGGCTACTAGCCACAGGCTGCTGACCCCTGGTTGATTATCCACCTTGCAGACCAACTGCCAACCATCTTCAAACTTGCTCCCAACCTCCTCCCAACCTGGGGAAGGTTGAGAGTAGTCGGGAAGCCATGTCCTGCTCACGGCGTTTTTGGGCCCCGTTTGACCTGCGTGTCGTCCCCATGGCAACGAGTTTCCCGCTGAAAAAGCATGCTGATATATCTCGCAAAGAACAAGGACATATTGGCCTATTTTCCGCACCAATTATCCAATAAACAATAGAGTAGGTGTCCACGTGTTAACACAGGTGGAGAGAGTCCTTTGTTCTTCTTGTTCTTCCCCCAGGAGTCTATAGATTAGAAGCCAGCATTTTGCTTGATCTGAGGGCAAACTAGACCGTATCAAGACCGTACAGGAACCAAAGAGTTGTATTTTTCTCTCAAATGATAGAATCTATTGCACATCTTTTTAATAGCTATTGGTGCAATGGGATATAAAGGATAATTCATTTTGTTTTACCAGAGATAAACATTCGAACCAGTACCTTTAAAAACGTTTTCTTGTGAACAGAACAAAACCTTGTTTCATGAAATACTCATAACACAAAGTGATGCATTTAAGATAAGCGACCGTTTCCACTAAGCGTAACTCAATGCTTTCATTAAGAACACTTATAATATTAGACTTGCCATTTGATATTCCATAGCACCGAAGATCGGTCCTCTGTCTAGGAACCGAAATTCTCTTCTCTAAACGTTTTTCGTCTTTCGGGCAGATTCTTTCATATCAATCATCATACAAAGTCGAGTTTTTACATTTTTTCCAAATGCACCTCTCAAACCAGTATATAAGGAGCCTCCTTGTTCTAAACAAGACGGTGTTCGTGTCAATAGGGGAGCCGTCTTATGCAAATTTACAGTGTATTACTGCCGGCACAGTCTACTTTGCTTAAAGGGGTGTACGAACGAATGGAAGAAGAAATAAATGTGTCCATTTGCACCAACAACTATATCCTCCCGAATAACATACATATATTAAGTATTCTTAATTATTGTGTCATGTGTGTAACCGTGAAGTTGATATTTTTGTTGATAAGGGAGCTGTAATTCACCTCTTAGTATCTCAGCACCCCTATTTTGCAATGGTTGACTCTAATCCCAGGGATTGCCTTAGTCAGCAGACCTCGGCTTGTACTGTCGAAACGTCCCCTAACCCAACACAAATTATCCCCCTCTCTGTGTGAGATATTTGTTCACAAACACGGGCTTAAATATGACTTGGTGATCACCAAAGCGTGCCAGTTTTCAATTAGTCCCACCCTTACGGTCTGTGCATTGCGTTTGAATTGGGCTCATTTTGCACATGTTATGTGAATATTTCAAGAAGTGGGTCGTCTTGCTTAGTAACTGTACGTAGTCACGAGAACATTTCGCAGTAAAGAGTGTGCCAGCAAGGGTTGTGGATAAAATGGTGGCGTGGAAGTTTGTACTGCAGACTTGAATGGATGCTGCTTGCGGAACTGGTGTCGTGTGTACGGGGGGAAGTTCTGCTTTGTGACGGTTCTACTCGGAACTGCGTCCGATGACGTCGCGGATGCGGCGAAGGTTGTCCTAGAACAATACTAGAAGGGGATAAGAATGCAGGATTCGTTTTCCCGACGTTTACAGCTGGATCCGTCGTATAAAGGATCTTTGTGTGAAGGGAAATACGTGCGGAGTACATGTCCTGTTGGTTTTTTCCCTGTATAGCGCCGTGCTCTGTCTCTTTGTGCCGTAACCAAGGACGTGCAAGCGCCGCTCTTGTGCTCAAGAGAAGCTGCGTGCCTTGCCCTGTGGGGAAAGGACCGCACTAATTGCGGGGACAACACGATACTAGGATCCTCTACCGTGTACTATACAATCGGGCCAATCTCTCCAGCTGAAATCTGACCCGACCGTGTCACCCTCCCACTAGTGCTGTAACAGGGATCGTCTGTGCGGACTGCTCGCACGCAATGTTCTCTCAAGACGCAGCGTCTTAAAGGAGGACCTCAGACGTCTTACAAGAAAATGCCGAAGTGGGCCAGGACCTTGCGATTCGACAAAACAGCGCGGAACTGCAGAATCGGTGAAACGTTGGATATCTCTGTTGGATGGTGTGTGCTCCTACATACACGTACTACTACACGTCAGTAGCCAGGTGAGTACGTTGTACGTTATATCATTGTACCTGCAGAAACCCGACACTAAGGTTCGAATAATTGTGAGGATGTTGTTGTCATTGTTCATGTTGTTGTTGTTGCCTACGTCCTCTGATGCATTTTATTTTCCCGTAAGCTCTTTGTCTGTCACCTTTATTATTCTCTGCTCATAGCTGTATCCTACCCTTCGCTCTTTCATCTGTTGTGACCGCCGGTAGGAAAACATAGCTGTATCACCTATCAGTACATTAACCGAGAGAAGAAACCCGAGAGCGTGCGTGGTGCGTTGTGACAGTTTTGAAAATAACAGTAGCATTTTAAGCCCCCTCGCGTGAAAGAAAATATTCCTTTGATTCACGGGAATATGAAGAAAAAATTCTGCAGTTTTGAGAGAAAAATAAAATCCTCCATGTTGTGTGTACCTACCCCTCCCCTGGTCCATATCTGGTGGCGTGTCAGTACAGTTTGCATAGGCATATTTGTCTCACAATGGAGCGTTGTGCGGTACAGGGTCCTGTCATGCCAGGTATGCTTGTATCTTAAATGGTCCCAACACAGAAGACTAAGCCTCTTAGAAAGTGTCCCGTTAAGTGTTTTATAAGGTCTGGGCAAAACACGAAAATAAAACGTTCTCGACGGTGTAGAATATACAACTCGCGGCGGGGGGGGGGCGTAAACAAGGGATAGCATTTGGACAATGGCTATCGCCCATGACGAATAGTCGAAAACGCCTCTTCTACAAACAAATGATTTTCACACAGCTGACAACAATACTCTCTCCAGCCTTACACAATAATACACAAAGGCAGGCCTTTTTTCTCGATCACGGTCCGGAAAGAGATGGCCAACCCGAATGTTTTCTTCCCAAACTTGCCCTATCGGCCAAATAAACCAGCACTTGGGCTGAAGAAATAGTCCGTAAACCCTGCCAAAATATTGTGCTATTCTACTGATCCTTCCTGAGCCGATGGCGTAAAATGCTGGGCGGGCATCTAAAAATAACGATACTTATAAAAGTAAACAATCGCCCCCCTCCCCCGTCCCTACCACTGTGTAATAATCACTGCATTTGTTTTCTTTTGTAATTCGTGCTTACATGGTCATTGTTATGTTGTTCCTTTTTATTGCTCCTTTTAATTTTTTTTCGCCTGTTATAGATAACTAGATATGATAGATTTAGACACTGTTATATTTTGGGTTTCCACTTAGGACTGAAATGACTGGTTTATTTTCGTGCGGAAAACTCGGGGGGATCTGAGAAGCCACGGAATAAATAGGACAAGCAAATAGTAGAGCAATTCACGACGTCATACCTCTTCTGCTTTCTTTTACAAGAATGTCTCGGTCGGCTGGGTGCTTTGTTATGTGTTCCCCCACGTCGACAGGGCGTTAAGATGGGAGATCCTGAGGGGACTGACCGTTTTCCTATCTCATTACGCGTCATTCTAAAGCTTACAACGACAATAACATCAAATTTCTGTGATCATTACTCAAAATAGGACACCCCTCTCTCTCTCACACACACACACACACACCTTCCACATTTTCAACCTCTCTTCCCAGCATGCATCACTTCTTTGTCGCCATAACAACGTAACATTCTAGTGAATTCTGCCATCTCGACCGACCAGCTACTTGCATGATCCGTCTGCTCAAGGACATTCTGTCCCAGTGTGATCATCTCTTGTGTACCCAGTAAATATGCATGTTTGAGTTGTCCCTACTCTTGACCTCTGACCTCGCGGCAAACACCTTGTGAATTGTCATGTCTCCTGAACTGTCGGTCATGTCGGTATCGTCTCTGCAATGTGTACCGAGAAGAGGGGGACATTTGTGCATTTCGTGTCATGACAACAAAGGTATTGTGTTCGATCAATTTCCCTTACTAGATATAGACTTCCCTCATCCCTATCTGATGCTACATGCATGTCATTCTGATTTAAACCTCCTTGATCAAACTAACATTGATATTCATGTCCCTCCGCCATAATTTTGTGATATTCCTTAGCTGTGGGCCTGGTACGATTCGTGCATTTGAAGAACGATCTGTCTCACATCAAACATGTGAAGATATTTACAAAGGAGTCCCTCCAAGAACTACAAGGGGTATCGGCCCCGGCCCCTATGGAGAAAAAAGCGGATCACCCGGCGCGGGCGTCACCAACTAGCAGGAGAAATTATGGGCTTAACTCGGACAACCGTGACTCAAAGTACGGGGAGGGTCAATTAAATTAGTGGCTGGTCGGCATTAATCCTGCATTACCCTACTCACGCTGGGATAAACAGTACCTTCGTATCTTACCGGCGTCGGTTTTCTTCGGCGGAGACAGACGGGTGTCCTCCCCGAGCCTAACTAGACGCGGGGTGTGCTCTATTTTCTGCTAGAGGACGCCAGTGGGGCTTAAATCTAGACAACATGCATTTGCCCATTGGGTTGATAGAATTAAATGACCTATTTTCCACCAGGAAGGGCACTTTGTTATGTAGTTAGAAACTACAGACAGGGACGGTCGCATGTGGAGCTTCACAGAAACGGTAGTACCTGATATGTCATTGTCACTAGCTGATTTTGAATTAATAATAACTGAAATACGCTTCGTACGGCATGGCAACATTTCAGTCAAATCACTGTCAGATTTCTTTGAAGGGTTTCTAAGTTTAACACAATTATCACTTTGTCAGTTATGTGGTATGTTGTTACATATCGAGTCCCCAAAGTTATAAACTGTGAAAAATTTGATACGTGACACCGAAAATATTAATGATACATTGATGATAACTTCCGTTTCGGCTCAGTATACTGTGGCGTGTGGATAAGATAGAAAATATAGTGACGGAAAACAAAAGTCCTTTAGTACACTGACGCAAGAATAACAACTGTGAATAGATATGCGTCAGAATACTTTATTGTAGTGTTATGTCCATAGAGGTGTAAAATCTTTGTGTTACGACATGTGAACAAGAATAATGACACGATACAGATGAAATAACGACATGAAAATTAATCATCGTTAAATGCTGTACAACTGCTGAACATAAAACAATCATGAACTAACCGTAAACCTGTCAGCAATCTGGGTTTATCTAAAAAGAGTATTTTTTTCTATTTTTTATTCCGCCAATTAATCATATAATCCTTATTACCACCTATAAGAGGGTGACATAGATTCTGACATGCATACAACCTTCAGTAACCCTAGTTTCATTCGTCAATGTCCCGATCTAGCGTGACATGTACCAGGAATGACAGAGATGCGTTTGCCTGCGATCGTCACATCACCGCTAGTTGAAATGAATGTGAGGTCACAGAAAGGTCATGGTGTACAAGATCCTAACATTAATCCTCGAACCAGTGAACAAAAATGTCGTTTTACTTGTACTTTCTGTAAGCAGACGACAGAAATTATTTTGCATGTCAAATCAAACAAATGACGATTTTGTTTCCGTTCAGTACATGTTTTGGTTCAGTGACGAGTGATAAACAGTAGAGGGCGCTTTTGACAAACACTACATGTGCGTTGCTTGACAATAATGTATTCACTGTAAAGCTGGCTTTAGTAGATTGTCTGATGCTTGTACTATATGCAAGATGAATATGCCATCTCCTGCTCGTTTTAGCCATGAGTTAGCATCAAAGATGCCAGAAACGCATTAATAGTTAGCATCAAAGATACCAAAAACACATTAAACCAGCAAGTTACGTCTATTCCCTACCCTTGGCCCAGCTCTCTCGAGCTCACCAAATAGTGATGCATATCTTGTATAGCGCGCGCTATATGTACCTTTACAATTTGTCTTTGCACTAAGTTCAGCATGGCAGACAATATTCATATAAACGTGTTCAGAATACGAACTTTTATTGCTTTACACCGTAAAAATCCAGTGTTGTTCAACAAGCAGTTGACTCTACTTTGCGACCCATAAAACAATTTCCACCGAACGAAGACGAATGTCATTCTAATGTCAAACAGTAGAGTAGGGTTTGAACACGGCGTATTGCATACCCTAATCGTCAGGCGCGCGACAATCCTAATTTCAAGCCGATTATTTCTGACACAGATGTTGTAACGTCTCATCTGTCGCTTCCCGGCGCCTGCTGTAATGAATCGGACTGGCTAATTTCATTCCAATCAGTCCTAACCGCGAGGCATAAATATCAAATGATTTACAAGAATGGCTATCCCATATTCCAATGTGCGGCTTATTTACAACAAAAGTAGATGTTCTAAACGGTTTCTCTGGGAATTTCAAGCTGTTTACGCCGATCAATTTAACAACTATGCATTGATGAATCATCATATATAGACAACAATGCTTTTTTAAGGTTCTAGCAAAAGCTGGATTGCCAGTTATACTTAGTCACCTTAAGCTTGCGTACTCGAATCGAATAGTTCGTGTTTTAGACAAGGTCATCAATTCCAAGAACCTTAGTTGTAACAAGTTGGTCATTCCTTGCAGACATGTCCTTTACCACCTGTGACTATGAAAATAATGACAGAAAACACACTTGTAACTGACATCACGCCAAAATATCCTAAATATTAAAACATGCATAAAAGACGTACACTATGTGCATGCAGAGATTTGCCTGCCAATAATTGCAAAAAAAAAGTACCACTGTGACTCGAGGGGATAGCCTTATGAGGATTCATCTTTACGTTGAACGACAAAAATCCACATTCTGTGGATTGTGAATTTCACTGCAGTTTGAAAACCTAGCTGCGGGAATAATGTCGCCGTCCTTTCTTGACCTTTCTTCGGTACGTATTACTTTTCACATCATCGTGGATATCCGGATCGCGCCGCCTTTGAACTAAAGTCCCCCCTATCATCCTGAACAAACCCGCTAATCCTCGTCTGGGCATTTCCTGTCACCTATCCTGTCCCCGACGCGCGTGTCGTGTGCCGAATTAATTGCAGATTTGTCTCCAATCTCAGTCGTCAGCAGCTGAGTCGGTGCGACCTCACGCAATCCTAACCACCGCGCACACACCCGCAGTTACACGGGCCGAACAAACTCCATTTCCCGTCACACAGCTTTTCCCATTTCCCATCTCATTTCCGTCATCATGATAATGGTGTTATGATTAATGTCCCCCGTGTATTTTCTACGTGTCATTTTGAGTAATCCCTCTATATCTGTTCCCATCTCTTGGACACTGTAAAAGCACGTCGAAATGCCATCATATTGGCTATAAATCGACCAGATTTAGACAAACATGTATCTAAGTTAATATGAATTCGTTTTACACATAATGAAAAACACCCTCTTTCGTTTCTGGCTAGATTATTACTGTGGTTTTAGAAACTATTAAACGCTGTGTTGAAATCGTTAGGAGCATGGCACCATCAGATATGGTCCTGAATGACATGCCATTGATTTTTCACATGAAGCTTGATGCAACTGGCTTAAAACCCCATTTGGAAGCCTCATTTACACGTCCTTGTTATTTCTGAAAGGTGTGTGAGCGAAGCTGATGGAGTCCTGAGTGAAGATTAGGTGGTGCCTAGTGCCGAGACCTGGTGATAGGGTGTGGTAGTGTTCTGGGTAGAAGCAGCACCACTGTACACGTTCAAGAGACCCCGCCGTCACAAAACATCATTCATCGGTTCACCCTGAAGACGCTCCTCGTTTAAAGGTGGGAGTATCTTTCGTTTTTTTTCTTCTGTTGACAGTAAAAACATACATATTAAACATAGAAGATTGTTTTATTCCATGTTACCGAATGCCTTTAAAACTAGTCAGATATTGAACATCTTATAGACGACGAAAATATCCAAACTGTTAATTACTAGATCTCAAAAAATATCAACTTGACATCGATAATTCTGAAGAAATACAGTAATTTAAGGTGACTACTTTCGACACTTTTATCAAGTACATATATCCCTTAACATATATCATATAAACAATAACCAAGCTTGCAATATCTTATTTTGTTTCTTATCTAGTTAAATTTCTGCAATTTATTCATCGCATGGTTTCACCAGGAACAACTGCGTTAAAATAAAACGGAAACGAATAAGTATTTATTGACCACACCATATTCTGTGGGTGGACCTAAGCTTTTAGAAGGGGGATTTCTACGTGCCCATTTTTAAAGCACGTGTGCCAAATGCATCGTGATTTTATAGACATTCCTACCTCCTTTGTCAAGCGCAAACCCCTACACTAACCATAGAAGCCCATTTTCCCCCAGAGGTGTAATGGCCACTTTTATATTTGGTGAAACAGAAGAGAAATGGCGGGGAAACTGTTCACTGTCAGGGATCAATCGTGATGTTATCACAGCCGTGGTTACAGGCCGTGACCTCTTATTTCAGCCCACTAACTGAATGTCACTATTCTACACACATCAGTCTCAGACTACAGTAGACTCTCAGGGCTCGAAATTCATTTTTGGGAATAGGTGCACTGGTGCACCCAACCTAAAAAAAATTGAGCGCACCATATAAAAAGAATAAGTAGAATTTCAGCAAAAACTAATTATGTTTCATTTTTAAAGAAAAATACTACAAGATTTTCCTATTTGTCTGACACTTAGGTGCCAACAATATGCTGTACAGTATTATACATTTAACATCTTTATATACGTTAACCTACGAAACTATTTTGGTGTACTGATGCACACACACACAAAAAATGGGCGCACAGCTCCAAATATTTGTGCACTAGGGTGCACATGTACCCAGTATTTCGATCCCCGGTAAAAGTCACGTTTAAAACACTGTCGGAAATAGAAGATTTGGGAAACTGGAGAGTATATTATGATCTATACTCTTGGTTCCGACGGGTTACAGCTGTGAGTACCTTTCCAAGTGAATCTGGTTCAGCACCAAGGACAGAGCAATCATGTAGTTATATGTTGTTCAAACACAAATCATGTGTTATTTACGTCTCTCTGTGAAAAATTATTTTGCAGAATAGTATGCTGTCACAAGACATGTTGAATAGTGATTGTGATAAAGTACAGAAATGCTTATTTTTTTAAGATGGCGTACCCATTTAGCCAAAAGCAGCACGCAGTACCCGTGTTCCGCACTCAAAGTTGTAGTATAAGGCCAAACTAAATAAACATGCTTATCTTTGAAATATCACAAGGTCTACCCAAAATGTAGGGCATGGCATAATGTAGATCATATCGGAAGATGAAGGTGAGAGTTCGAATTAGGACGCCCGTAAAGTGCACGTTGTTGACACGAGAACGAATAGATAATCACTACAACAAAGATGTGCAGGATACTTTGCCACACGTCACTCTTTTCTTATCTGATCTAAAAATGGTCGCGAGGGTTTACCAAGCCAGAATGGCCCAGACCTGGCATGTACTGTGTCATTTTCTGTACAATATTTTCAAATCACCGTACTAAACTTCTAACGTGTTACTAGTACCTTAAAGTTTGTGATCGTCTAGCCTCCTTTTTGGGCGTTCCAGGATCG
>NW_017804131.1:3355698-3391244 GCF_001625305.1 Branchiostoma belcheri
AAAAAAAAAAACGACCGATCACGGAACGCCTGAAAAGGAGGCTAGAGATCGTCATAGTCTAAGCTTTACATCGAGTTTACTGGAAGTCGTGGGGAAAATGCCGCATCCAGCTTAAACTTTGTAGTGTTGAACTTCTACTTTTACAGCACGTTCAAGGTGACCGGCCTTGTGGCAACAAGGACATAGGTGGCCGCGCTTCGTTAGTCGTCTGTCAGGAACCGACTCCCCAGGGTTGCCTGGTAATTAGCAGATAATTGGGTGTGATTGCAATGTTACCAACCCCGGAAACACACTGTCAGTCAAGCTTGCGTTCGTGAGTGACACTTGTGATTTTTAGTCACGGGAATTAGGGGCAATTTGAGTGACTTGACTTTATACGACAACCGACAATGTCACAGGCCTGACCTTTGAAATGCTTGTGTGTTCGTAGCTATGTAGAGTTAATGAGATTATTATCTAAGACCTCGCGGTTAGATTGACAGCTCATTAGTAACATCGTTACGGCGTTGAACCTTACTGTTTCATTACTTTGCAAAGCACTTTGCAAGATGCCCTCCATCCACCCAATAGAAACAATGCATTGTACAGATCATTCTAGTAACACTACGTACCAGAAAGGCAGATATGTACAACCAAACTGGCATGATTTTGTTTCAATTTTGTAAAAAAAATACGGGATGCCTAATTGAATTCTTCTAGATCTTCGTTGGAATTTCAATTATGTTCTAGAGTATAGTATTTTCCCCTTGACTTCAACGCATGTTGTATAGTGCTGCTCCGGATCCTCGGACATACATATAGGAGTATATTTGCAGTTATATAATTGTAGCTAACCCCTCCCCTCCTCTTGACTCAGTTAACACACACACACACGCCGTCCGATCCGTACACCGGCCCTCTCCGTCATCCCGAACATACTATAACGTAATCGCGGTTGTGATCGGTCAAACCTCCGCTTGGAAAATGTCAGCTCTCCCCTCCGGGAGGCTATCAAACCCGCAGAGGACGGGACCAGCACGAGAGGGGCATCGTCTGACCCCGTCCTTCTGCCCTGTTAGATCTGTGAAGCTTTACCTCTCGGATGATGCGATGGTAAGACTGTGTTACTCTCCAAGCAGAGGTGGTGGGGGAATGATCGTTAGCTTACTATATATGGTCGTTTTTTGTCGCTACCCCGTCGGTGGCCGGCGACTTTCTCTGGCTAATGGATACTGTCTTGCCACCGAAAGGGATCTGCTTGGAGATTAAGACTGTGTCAAATGGATAAACATGGCTTCAATCTACCGGAAAATTACATAGAAAATTACCCTGAGTTAATATCATAGCAAATATTATTTGCAAAATATCACACCGAGAGGTATTAAGAGGATGGGTACTAATATCATAGCAAATATCATTTGAAAAATATCACACCGAGAAGAATTAATAGGTACTATAATTGTAAAGCTAGCCCTTTCAAAGAGAGAGAGAGGGGGGGAGAGAGGGGGGGGGAGGAGACGAAAAACCATACTGTGTCCCCATAGGGCGAAATAAAAAGTAGTACAGTTTAGAATGTCTTATGTAAATATGCGAGCTAATAGGCCACCTTTGCGTGTAGCTTGTATCTATGCTGGCAATTAACGTGCCCACAGAGAATTACCTGCTGGCATAAGAAAGTACTGCACAAGTAAAGCTAATGACGTGTATGTAGTGGGTGATCACAATAGTCTCAGACTCTCAGTCTGTGACCAAGCAGGTACCATGGCAAACTTGTAGCTTTTCCCCACTTATGTCAAATTAGCCTTTCATGTCCTGATGTTTACAGGAATTTGAAACATGGTAAATTGTTGTCCGTATTCCTCGTGTGAAATAGCTATAATTATTGAACTATTCCCCGAACCTACCCTCGTCCCTTACCTGCGAGTAAAATGCTCTCTTCCTACACAACCTGACTGAATTGGGACGGTTTACTTCCTCCGAAAATGAAGGGGGGTCAATGGAACAATGCAGCAAGTGGTCTATCGGATTTCTCCTTGTTTATTCTCGTCTATCGTACATGTCTGTGTTTTTCTTAGGTCACCTGCGTTTCCAACAACAGTAACGAATTCTACAAAAACAATCTGTAACCTAGTACTGATAATAAGCTACCCTCGGAGGCTCCCTTTGACTATAATGCGCCGGTCCTTTGCCTGTCGTGCGGTAGGAGAATTGATAGGCGCGGGAAAAGCCGGACCGAGTCACGCGCACTTGCTGCCGGCTCTTTGAAACGCTCTGGGCCCGAACTGCACAGACAAATATCCGGTACACAGACCACCGCGGACGATGGAAGGTTGGTTGACTAGCGTCATGATGTTTACGTGATGTAGGTGAGGTGAATTATTTTTAGAATTTCATAGTGTCTCCTCTTCAGATATGCAATATGGGATTATATGGTGCGCTGCTCTTCTAAATGTATCGCACTCAGTACGTTTTGTTCTGCTAGGAACAGATTTGTTAGTTTTAATAGTAATAAGACCTTTGTCTTTTTCTAAGATCTAATAGCTGCGATGTATTTATCACCATAACAGCTCGCGTATCCCACGCCATTGGGATTTATGAATGTAATTGTATATTCTGGCCCTACGTAGCCCAGGGAGCCAGGTCCTTTGTTCGGCAAATGTCGGGTGCTCCCTTTTGTTATCCCTGCAAACTACAAACGTCAGTTTGTGAGCGGCATATATACATGGTGATCATCGGCTGAGAAACAATATCAAACAGCGACCAAACAAAGGATAGCGTAGAAAAGCGTTAAGAAAATTGCACTCTTGTCCGTATATTGGAGTAGAAATGACGTGGTCGTACCGTCAGTTATGTGCCCGTTTTCTGTCAACCTACGCCAGACGGACACGATGAAAGCATGGTATGAAACCACGAGACCTGATTTCGCTTTTTAGATAAATCACTAATAAGACCGGTATATATAGAAATGCATGATTTTGAGATATCGGCAGGCAACCGTTGTCTTCAAACAGATATCTGGCTTAGGTTAGTTATTTTTTGCTGCTTTATTCATTTAGATGGTATATGTTCAATAATGCGATTGGTAACAAAATCACCACCTGAGATACGAACAAGCGAGCTCCAAAAGGCGTACATAAAAAAACAAGCTAAAAAATACGTCTGCTTGAAGATAAGGGTAACCGCACTAGAAACCACTCAATTCCCTTCTGGGGATACCACATCCACCATATGTAATCTTCTACATGCGATTACCAATAATATGGAGTTTTGCTCCCATCTAATCTAGCACAAGAATGTCTATTCCTTCTTTCATACACGTGTGTATAGCGGACAATATTATTGCTTGGAATTTGAATAAAATTGAATCATAAGAGAAATAACTTTGGAATCTGATGCAGGTGTGATGATTATCTTTTCATTAATTCTTAGTATAATGTAAAATATAGATGAAGAAACGAAGAAATAGCACTCCTTCTACCCCTTCTCTCCATAACCTTTTATGCTGCATAAAAAGAACTCGTGTGTCCGAAAACCCGTTCTATGGACAAGAGTCTTTACGTCAAGAGCGCGGCATATACTTGTGTGCTCTTTTGACATCTACTCATTGTGACATGAATATAAATCAGTGGAAGTTATTCACCCTTAGCAAGAAACGATGTCTTTCTGAGCTGATAGACGGCGACAACAAGTAGGGAAGAGAAGCACGTCTAGTTGTCAATTAGTCTTGATGATCTTAGCCATCTTTTTAGATTAAGAATTGCGTGTTGTGATACTTGCAAGTGACAATTTTGCGCATCAAAGTACCCTAAAATATTTCTGTACCGTTTATAGAGATATTTTCTCATTAAGAAATTCCCTTGTAAAGTGCACTTCCTACAACTATCACATTTTTATGTTGTACTACTACTTATACCTAGAGGCATTTTACATCACCGTATGAGAGCTAACAGGCATACTTGTCGTTCTGACAAGCAGCTGTGATTGACTTAAGCTCCGACAGTTACAGCTGCAAAGTAGTCGCATTATTAAAAGCCTCGTGCTTGTCCAAGGTTAACTTTACTAGTAGAACTAAGAGTATACAAGAGTTGTCAATGTCCTGTTGAGTGTACCATTGCAAGACTTCCGGCATTCGTTTACCTTCGCACATTTGATGTGTTACTCGAACTCTTCAGATGAATTTGCTACGAAATTTTGAGCATATTTGAATAAAACACCTGTTAATGGTCAAGACTTATGAAAATGATTTTCGTTCCGCTGTAACACAACGTCGCATAAGATCACGCGTGAAATCACGAGAACGATACGTAAGCATCAACATTTCAACATTTTTCAGGGGCAAAGTCTTCTTAGCTTATAACATTATTGATTATCTTTAGAATACTTCCGCTCATGCAATGTAGCAAATTGAAATAATTTGCTGTTGTGTGTAATGCTATTTAAAGCTCCATTTCTAAATCAGGTTAATAACATGATAATCCCACCCTAGCCGGTTTTAGCGGGCTTCCGCCGTCGCTACGTTACCGACCTCAATTCCACCGAAGGTCGCGATGTTTTTCAAGCCGGAATTCCCCTCGGATATTGTCTTTACGTAGCCTCCTTCGCAGTCTTGTTGGGCGTCGGCGTTATTTTTTCTCTGAGCGACGCGAGTAATATGCGGCCGCGAGGGACGATTTGCTGCCGAGGGAGTTTTTGCTCCGTTGTTGGAGCGCGAAACCTTCTCTCCGTGGCAAAAACTCCCTCGGCAGCAAATCGTCCCTCGCGGCCGCATATTACTCGCGTCGCTCAGAGAAAAAATAACGCCGACGCCCAACAAGACTGCGAAGGAGGCTAGTCTTTACGCTCAGATCGTCTTAAAAATTCAAGAAGACACCAGAAAAACAAAATCAGGCCTAGGATTTTCGTCGCCCCATTGGGAGATAGGTCTCCTTGCAGTTCTTGTGAATGGTGGACTCTAAGGGTGTTAACGAATTACATCGAAGAAATAAATGCTGTTGTAATTAAATAGCAATGCTGTTTTAGTGTATTTGTTAGGTAAGACATTCTTGAATGCCCTGCGCATGTATACCGGTGTAATCGGTCATAAAGCTTTTAGTCTATCCTGGATACCAGTCCCGTCAGCCTAGGGAGCAATATGCCACGCTCACAGAGCATTAGTTGACACACAACCTCTTATCATCTCTAGCGATGGCGAACTCGGGGTAGAGTCCCAACTCTGAGAGCTGACACATGCTTCTCCCCCCGCCGAAGGAGTTGGTATCGCCTCGCGCGCAACGGTTCTGATATTCAGGCTGTAGTCAGGACGTACATGTATTAGTCTCCACCAGACTTCTTTTGCGGGGTGAATAAATCGTAGAAATCGGCCTAAAAAGGGTATTAATTGGCCAGAGAAGGTAGCCGGCCAGAGAATCTCCAGCTTGGCGGGGAGCTGGAGCTTCTCTGGCCGATTTCTACGATTTATTCACCCCGCAAAAGAAGTCTGGTGGAGACTATACACAAGTATGCATATCAGAAAGTGTGCGTTCTGTACACCGTTCGTTCTGTCAGATATCTTAAACCTTTGCAACGTAACNGAATTATTCTCATAAGCAATGGGTACCTCGTCGTTGGTTTCCAACTGACTGATGAGACTGATGAGACTGATGCAAACGTTCAAGATGGATTATACCATTACACAGACAGAAGGGAGTGTACAGAATATATCAAATCAAATCAAATTTTATTCAGTAAGGATCTCGCGGGCGAATACCCGAATTTCGTCCTTATTACAATAATATATAGAACATTAAAATCAATGATTCGTGACACTCTTCATCTACATGAAACAACATAGGCGAATACATATTAAGACGATTACATGGGCGAACATAGGCGAACACAATCTTAAGACGACTAAGACGATTACACAATTAAAATCTGCGCAGTTATCAAGAAGAATTTAGCTAGGTACAATATATATAACACTACTGCTGGATTGTCTTGTTATAGAGGCGAACAGCGCAATGAAGGAACGAGTTGTTAAGTCTCTTAGTCCGGGCTTTAGGTAGACTGATTGTGCCAGAGTTTCTGAGTGACCGTCCCGTAGCACCTGACCTAGTGGGCGGAACTAAGTCATGTAGAGGGTGGTCCTCCTGAAGCATGCGTTGAAACAGGTGTACTGCCGCATCTTCCCTTCTCGACTTCAGTGTCGGCAGGTCTGATATCCTTCAACATCACGGATCCAATGCCCTTGGAGCAACCTACTTCAGGTGTTCTCAAGCTGGCCTCATGCTAAAGATATTGACTTTCATGATTGAGCTCGAGTGACACTCGTACTTGCAACTAGAGAAGCTTGTTTGAGTATATCCAAATAACGAGGTATTTCATTACATGTATAGGGGAAAGCAATGAACACATTTCTTAACTATAGAAAACAATGGAAGAAAAGATTACCCTCCCAATAGAAATATCCTCCTTTTCGTATAATGTACGATTGTATTAAAGACATAATCAAAAGCACATGAGACATAAGAAAGCATCCCGAAAAGTTGTTAAAGAATCTCCAACAATTGTTTCTTTTTAAAGTGAACAATACAACGCATTTTGATGAGAGACAAACACCATTGACCCTTAAACACCACGTAAAACTATAACCTGGTGGCAGTTTGAATATCAAGGGTTGATGCGTTCGATATTTGATCTAGAAAGCTTCATGTATTTTGAGATGTCATAGTTCTAGCCCAAACAGTAAGATGACCTCGGCGATTAAAGATGTGAGAGTGCCCGCCAGGCACGTAACATCAGCAAAATTTCCTTAGGTTGCCCCTAATTTATGGTAATTAAAGAAATCCCCAGATCCCCAGGATTTACAGGTGACAAGGACATTGGTGTCATAGTGGATTTCTAATCGCCGTCTTATCAGCACCAAGGACAGTGCCAATCAAAGGGGGAAGACTGATGGATACAACATCTCAGGGTAATTCCCTCTTAAGCATGTGGCGCAAAACGGTTTGCAGAAACCGCTTAGAACTGCGCTACTCAAGGGGAAGGCAATTAACTGAGCTTTTTAACTCCCTTCCGTCGTTCTTATGGGTTTCAAGAGGGCAGTTGATCAGTTGCTGATGTTTACATTGTAAACTAGGTTTGAATATTGAGAGAAGACATAAAAGAAAGACTTTACCCATGCTTTTAACGCACAGACAAATGTTTTAAGAATGCTTCTTGCCAATCACTTTACATCTATTCCTTTGGGAAAGTACTAGTATACATGGTGGACGCGTAGGCAGAGGACGTTCTGTTCTTTGCTGTACGTAACTCTTGATGTCTTTAAACCGACCTCGGCAGCGGGGAGAAAACAATTTGATTGAGATCGGGAGCAATCACGCGTCCGTATTCACATGGCCGTCATGTCTGCCGCTTTCAATCACAGCAAACCATTCAAATCCCGACCAATCACACTCCCCAATCTGATCTGTCGTACATCGTTTGATATAAAACATGACTTAAATTCCGAACGTCAACACGACATGAAATATTTACCCATATCGTATATTGAATCAGACATGCTTTTCATCATTACCATCAGAAAATGTGTCATGTACAAAAGAGCCTTTTTGATTGACAATTCCAGTCCTTATACTGACATCAGGGTGTCATGTTTCACTTATAGCCAAATGAATGATACAAACCGTTCTATAACTGTACCGTATTTACCAGCACGACGCCAGTTTTGTTTGTTCAGCGTTAGATTCTTAATGCAGCAGTTTGGTACGGTGACATGAAGTAGCGAGTTGAATTATCGATCTGCCGTGTCTCTCGGGAGTTACATAAACCCTAAGTACACATACCATTAATGCAACGCACTGGACCACCGTGAGATCCCATTAAAACGTTGTGTGTTCACCAACTACAGACTTGAAGAAGACTCTATCATCCCGCACTAAAATATGACACAGCATACGAATGAAAAAATCAGTTTCAAATGTTTTACAGTTCAGATTAGAGGTGAATCTGGCCTTAGCAAGCGGTTCTACTCTACATCTGAGCAAAACTGGTGTTCAGGTCCGGTAGAAATTTGATATACACAAATTGTGGATGAGTTAGCTCTCAGTTTTTGCTGTGGTTTCACTTCAGAGAGGGGGCGTCGCGTTTGTTGGCAAATAAGGAGTTTGCTTTGAATCACTGTGTGCTCTGCTGTTACACTACCTCATTAGAGACAACCCGCACCAAAACGGTCATATCTGGGGACCATTCTTGAGTGCTAACAAGAAGCGTCCTGGTGTTCAGTTTTACAGATGGATACTGAGTCGTGAGGTTTTCTAAGCAGGGAGAAATAAAATACCACTACTTCCGGAGGGAGGCAAAAACTAATAACGAACGCACGAACATTCGATTTGACAGATACATGTACATGTAGAACGGAAACTGTCAAGAGAAATTGGGTAAAGCCTGTACACCCACGTACACAGTATTTCCAATTCAGATAACACCAGATATGATGAATTTAAGGTTGTATGTTCAAACAATCTTAGAACACACGCTTCCGTATACAGGGAGCGAGGGAGAGTCTATACTTGCCCAGAACTAGTACACCCACGTACATAGTATTTCCAATTCAGATAACACCAGATATGACGAATTTAAGGTTGTATGTTCAAACAATCTTAGAACACACGCTTCCTTATACAGGGAGCGAGGGAGAGTCTATACTTGCCCAGAACCAGTACACCCACGTACATAGTATTTCGAATTCAGATAACACCAGATATAACGAATTTTAGGGTGTATGTTCTAACGAACTTTGAACAAACGCTTTGTACAGGAAGCGAGGGAGAGTCTATGCCTCCTGTGCAGGCCTTCGGTCGGGTGGGCGTTTTGTAGAATTTTCAATTTTATTTATTTCATTTATTTATTTCAAATGCAAACAACACATTACAAAGACTTACAGACAGCAGAGGCTGATAAACGTAAGTCAACATAAAGGATAACAAGTACGTTACATGTAATTTTTAGTTTTAATCGCCGGCCATCCTACAACCAGCCGCCCAGAGAAGGTTTGTACCCGTGGCTAATACTTGCCCAGCAGACTAGTGCCAGGCTTTTACACGCCTCCTTGGCGACTGTATGAAGTGATCCCCGTTGCTCAGCTCAGAACCTAATGTAGCGTGATAACCTTGGTGGAAGTGCCGGTAGGACGAGTTGGCACTCTCCCGTTACTATTTTCAGCGAGCCGGCAATCGATCGTTACTACTGAATGGGCACATCTGACACGTGATGGCACATGATTGCTTTGATAGGAGTAGATCTATGATTAAAGTACAGTTGTAGAGACATCAAAACAGAAAGATATCTGAGCAACACAGTTGGAACTACAATTGGACCGATCAAGTAACATCATTGAGTTATTTGTTCCTCAATTTGATCTGTCAGCTTCCAGACATTCTTCGTCATTTCACTGATCAATTTTTTTTTCTTCGAGATTTCTCACAGCATGTAATACAGCCTGCAAGCAATGTTACATATTTTGAAAGGGCTCTTTTTTATTACAGATGCCGTGCGTTTCTATGGTCCAAAACTTGATATGTGTCTTTTCAATCTAAAATGGATATGTCACTGCAGTATCTTCTCTCTGGACTCTCTGTATCTCAAAATGATCTTCGAAATGACTCTGTGTATCTAGAAACGTTGGCTAGATTGATGACAACTGTAGTGATATCACAACATTTCCAATGTGTATGCAATATATGACTTACGTACGTGGGATGAGTTTAAAAGGGTAAACAGCTTGAAGCAGTTGGATGTAGCATGGTATTGTTTTTCATTCAATGTGAACAGCCTATATATGTCCGAAAGCCTATCCAGTGTAGACTCGGATAAGTTTTTGGGAAAGCATCATTTAGTGTTTTTTTTTATGCCGCAGAACCACGAGGTAATTTGAGACAACTATAAGTTCGATCTCCTGCAAATAATCCACTCCTTGTATTCAGCAAATTGATTTTATTTTCTCCCTTGTTTTTTTTTGTGCATTAGATGGAACTGACTGAACTCCTGGGCCTGGTCACGTGTCTCTCCGTCGCGTCGCTTTCATCCAACGGCCCGCAAAGCATTGTGGTCTCCGGACACCGGATCCTTGACGTCATACATCCGGAACGCAGAGACATCCCTTCATCGGTCAGTGCCTTTCATCTTTCACCTGTAATCGAGGATGACTGTTATATATGTTGGACTCTTTATTACAAACATCAGCGGCTTATATCCATACACTGTTATACAGCTGTTATAGAACACAGACTTGTGATCAAAGAAAGTGCCCAAAGGCTGATAAATGATAATAGCAAACCTCTAAAGACCGCACATGTACGTACGTTGTAATTCTATAACTATAAATAGCCGTCAACACAAACGAACGGTCCCTGGTTTAGAACTCTGCGCCCATCTGTCTGGTTCCCTTTGAGATGTTGTTAAGCAATCGGGCGGACTCGGTGCAGGGATGTGTGGGCGTAATAGTCTGTCTGTGTTGCAGCTTATACAATGATTAAGGGCAATTAGGTTGTCCTATGTCCTACAGCCTAAGGTCGACCTACAAACAGGTCAGATCAGAAACCTTGGATGTATGTTCTCTTATTTTGTACAGTTACTGCGGCAGAGACGAAGCGATCTAAACACAAACGAGACGACAGTTCCGCCAACTGAGCTGCCGACCGACAATTTCAGGAGTTCCACGTCAGAGGACATTCTTAACACCACAGCGAGCGCGCCGTCCTCCACAGCTGCGAATCAGACATTCGCGGTAACACCGTTGTCATTCGCCACAACGTCAACTCCTACGCCAAACGTGAGCAGCGCATCGACCAATGTCAGCACTCCGCCTGGGAGGGCAACACGCTTCGCAACAACAACTCCAAATATCACCACCAGCAACAACAACAGCAACTCCACTTCTTCCTCGACTGTCAGGGCAAGCACGGGGACAGGATCGTATGCCTCAATCACACACCCAAAATCCGCCACATCTCAGAGATCAACGTCGGCGTCTAAAGCAATGCTCAGCACGATCTCTACCTCTACTACAGCTAAACCCTCTACGGTAGAGGAAACATCGACGGGGCTCTCCGGTTCCACGTCCTCTCCGAGACTGATGACTGCTGAGCAGTCCACGAAGCTGCTAAGTATGGCCAGGCCCACGAATGTTTCGCCGACGAATGTGGTGCCAACGACGCCGGCCATAGACAACCAGACAACGTTACCTCCAGCGAATGCCACAACTTGGGCGTGGTACGATGATGAACAGGGTAAGAACCTGAATTCTTTATAGGCGAATGAGTCTATCCATTAAGGAGCCATTGAGAGCGGTTCACATTTTCCAATTATGTGTTATTTGACCGAAGTGTTCGTACTACAAATCGCAGTACATCGAAATCCTATCAAACTCTTCTTAAAGCTCCATGATCAAACATTAAAAAAAGCATATAGAAAGTCGCGCTACTTAACCTTTAAATAGAAACGCAAGCCATGGATAAAGCTCACACATGCCGATAGAAAAAGCAGCAACACTGTCTTTTGGGACAATATATAGCTTAGACGTGTAAAAGTATTTTCGCTTTAGAACGTTGACGGCCCTAGAGAGATGACCGAATAATTTATTCACATCCAGACAGAGGCCATTCCGCGCCATTACCCGCTCCCGTGCGCTGCTGAAGTGGCGGGGATTAAGATATTCCTCAGTCGTATTGACACTGGCTTTACCCAAAGGGATGCTAAATCCACCTTGGGAAAGGTCCATGAAAAAAAAATCGATTTTAGAATGGAAGATGGATACAATGGTCTTCAAACACTCAGCGTGGACTTCAAACTTGAACGTTGTTTGAATTAGTGTGGATTTAGAGAAACATCTTGGTATGTAGAGTTGAAAATTACATGTTACCTGTTTGTATGTTTCCCTTAGTGTTGCTAAAAGTCATACTAGCACCGTGAATTTCTCTGATATGCCAGAAAAAAGTATGAACATTTGCTTGTCTACACTGGTTATCATTACAACTCAATACTTTTTTGAATCTCGATTTAAAACAATCGCTTTCCATTCCTCGAAATAATGAACATTCTATTTTTACAGGTTAAGTTACTTGGTAAACATATGGTTGAACTTCAAGCCATCTGTTCGCTTCAATGACAAGAAACGTTACTAGTCAAGTTGAGCAGGTGGCTTTAAGTTGCTAGCTTTCAGGATTCATGCCGTCCAAACCTTTCTATTTCAGCTCTGTAGATCGCCGCCATTTCAAGATCTCTTCATTATATTTTCACGCCACCATAAACCCTAAGATCAGATCATGCACACTCTGCCTACTTCTCATTAACATCAAGCAACTTCACACGACGATAGACAAAGGCGTCGCCTGCCAGACGTTCTAAACTACTCACGTCTCTGTCGAGAGGTAGACGCCTCAGTATAGATGACTTCATTAGAAGGGGATGCTTAATCAGATGTTGCTAACACCTAAGCTACAAGATCACCAAAACAGATTTGGAGAACCCCGAATGGAAAAACATTCGACCCTGTTGTTATCACTGAAAGATTCTCTTTCACGTTATTAAGACCCGTCCTTACGTGTGGTCATCACAAGGTGAATCTATCCTATGGGGCTCTTTACGGTCCACAGACATCACATCAAGCGTGTATTGCTGCTGGTAATGTAGGGACATCAGGGTTCTTTCGTGGATAAACCAGGCTGATAGGAGACTGCATTTTGTTTGAAGAATCTGGGAGGAATGAGACGAAAGAGCTCTTTTGTGTGCAAATGATTTGATGTCTTCCATAAGTTTTCTCTCCTTTTTTAGTTTAATTGTGAAAGTTCGTGAAACACCTTTCGTGTTCCACGTATGGTATGGCCTCTTACAAATATGAATGGCTTCATTTACATGGTGTGCACAGATAGACAGAAAAAATTCATCCGCGCCAAAATGTTCCCAAAACCTCGTAAAGGATTTGTATTTCATCAGAACATCCCGTCTCCTCCTTACGGCGAGGTTTTAGTCTGCCTGCCGGTATTTTCGGATAAAGACGGTGCCTTTTTGTCTGTAATTATACATAAGTCATGTCTGCTACATCAGACATAATAAGCCTTTTACGTTCTGGGTACGTTTGGATGCCATTAACATGAATGGAGACGTGTTACAGTTTGGAGAGCATGTTAATACAGATACAGGCACAGTGATAGGGCACTTAAATCAAGGAGGATATAGTAATACATGCTGATACAAACTTCATTTGTAAGAGACACTGATATGAAGGTGTTTTTTTTGCTTCTCCACCTGTTGTATTTTCTTCTTGTCTATTTTCCCATTCCTTCATTGCCCCTGTCTCCCACGTACAATCACTGACTGAAATTTGCTGTCTTAAACCACATTACTAACAAAATTACACACTTAGCATCATAGTCTAATGTGTCCACAGTTAAACATTTCTGTCTACAGCTATCCCATCTCCTACGCTGAACACAATTTTATGTCTTACTCGCCTAATAAAACCATCAGCCGCACAGGCAAATAAAGCCGATTAGTAGTGCGCACACAGCCGTACGGAGACATCATTTAAAGGCATCCAATGCAGTTGTAGGGCTTGGAAACCCGATTTTTCAAAGTCAATATTCTAGTCACTTATCTACATACTGTGTTGAAACAAATGTATGTGTTGTAACCCACATGGAGCAAAAGTACCCAAAATTCTGACGGAAAATGGTTACTGGTAGGGCCATTGGCTGATTTTTAGGGTACCACCCATAAAATAAAGGACTCATCTTAGGGCTTGTTTCTCCAGTTTTGCCCAAAGTATGAAATACTGATCGAAATGTGCTAATGTGAAGCAGTATGTGTCAATATCACACAGATTTCTTTATTCAGAATATTTCCAGTTTTGCTGCTCTGAAATCACATTGGCTGCTCTTGCCGTTTCTCCATTAGGTCTGTCGGACTTCCAGAAGACTGTGATGATTGTCTCCTTCTCCATCATCGGTGTGCTCTTCTTAGCCGGCTTCATCGTCAGGATATGGTAAGTTACAATCTCACAGACATTCGCCCATTAGGCCACACCAAGTAAATTTTATGGATGACGTCCTTTGGAAACCCTAAATCTAATGCGAGAGGGCGAAAAAAAACAAGAAGGGCCCTAAAAAACAAGATGCCTAAATTAGAAATATACTAAGAGACGACAAATGTTATGACACAAATTGATTGAGGTGACACAGTGTAACAAGCAAGAAGTCTTTTATTCATCATCAAAAAAACAATAAATCAGGTGGAATAGCAGTTGTCGTCCTGTCCTGTTTTCGCGTTACAGGTTTCACGTCAATCTGACGATTTGCGGCACCGTCGTGACTCTTTGGTCATAGTTACAAGAAGCGGAATTTCTTGTTTTTTTTTAATAGGAACGGGCCAAAATCAATGCACGCGCGGACGTCATCCATAAAATTTACTTGGTGTGGCCTTACAACATCCAGTCACAAGAACGAATCAATAAATCAATAAACAGTCTTCTGGGAAACCTTGAAAAGAAGAGACAACATCCGCGTAGGCGTTATAAAGACATTCGAAGTCATTCAAAGAAAAATATTAACCACGTTACGGACTGTACGAACTCCTTTTTTCACTTCGCTTGCGGGAATCAAAAAGCATTAGAAAGCAGCGATGCAACTGTCACTCAACGCTAGGGGGAGAGACAAGAATGGTAGTGTGAATGACCTGTAGAATCAGAGACGACAAACAGTATAGTTTGTCGTAAAGAACGCTGTGTAACCAATTACTGAAACAAGAATATGAATGACATGTAGAATCACAGACGTGAAACAGTGTAGTTTTTCAAAAACAATGTAATATAACCTACTGGTATAACTGAGACAAGTGTAACGGAAGTGAAAAGAAACCTACAGTGGGGGTCGCTGGAAGACAGACGTAGAATGTCCAGACTGTGCATGATGTACAAAATGACTAATAAACTGGTGGATGTACCAACCACTAAGTATCTGATACCAGCCCAGAAAAGAACAAGAAACAGTTATGCCTTCAAATATCAGAGTTATCAACCAAGGATTGAGGTATTCAAAAACTCGTATTTCCCCAGAACTATCGTAGACTGGAATTCGTTGCCATCAAGCACATCCTGCAATCAAATGTGCAAAGATTGAGTGTAACAAGTCGTTCGGTGTGATATAGCTAGCTGCCGCCGCGCCGCGTGCCTGCGAAGCTGTTGTGTTACGCCGAAGGGCGGTTATACCGGCTATACCGATACAGATACAGATACAAATACAAGAATGTCAGTGTGAATGCCCTTCAGCACCAAGGACAGGGGTTACCCTGTGAATATCATTCAGCACCAATGTCACAGACAGTAACGCCAATCTGGATGTCATCTAACGCCAAGGCACACAGGGGATAGGCATCTATGTGAGAGCAATGGAGCAATTCCAACGGCATGATATTTTACGTTGTCCTCATTGGGACAAATGAAAGACATCAGACAGGGATTGCGTTCGTAATTGAAGACACGAGATGCATGTATCAACATCAACGTTACCAGTAAAGTAACTGATCAGACGATATGACATTGCAATGTTTTGAACACAATGTTCGAAATCAAGCAAATGTCTTGTCGAAGGAATTCTAGACGTTTCGAAAACACACACACAAACGACGTGCACACACACATATACACACACACACACACACACACACAAACAGAAACACACACACACGCACAGACACATACACACACAACACACACACACACACACACACACACACACACACACACACACACACACACACACACACACACACACACACACAAACAGAAACACACACACACGCACAGACACATACACACACATACATACACAGCACACACAAACACACACACGACACACCTAAAATGTGACAGGGAGATTTAAATATGTAATGTATCTCTAGTTAGATGTTGTTCCATTCAAACACAAATTGGACAGCCCTTAAGTGACAAAATACCGTTACGAGTCACATTTCAGCCGTTAAATAATAGAAGGGATATGGAGCCCTGGCACGCACCTAGTGGTAGTGACGTCATCATGACGTCATGGAAAATGTTTCATTGCAATGCAATGCTGTGGCGCCACGGTAAAACAGTTATGTCTCTCCTTAGACTTTTGTGGTAATCTTTTGATTAGTTGCATTGTGTTAGGAAACCGAGTAATAATGTAAAGAATATACGATATTCCCCAACATCTGCTTGGAGACCATTTCGCTAGTATGCAAAGTCTGTAGTCGCATACCCTGTTATGCTAATAACCATTAAAGCCACGCCAATATGAAGCAGCTTACATGTATGTTTCCAAACTAAAGTAAAAGACGGTTATAACACTACGCAAGAGAGTAAAGAGAAGAATAAATACAGGATAAACTGTGGTAAACCAAGTGAGCGCTAGAAAATCCCTGTGATCATTCTAAGTGACTTTGTAAATCACGTCAGCTTATTTACGGTTGACTCTTTTACAGCATGCCTATATGATGCCTTTGGGCATCAGGCGAGTATCGTAGCAACGTGCCATTGAACTTAATATCAAGTTGACACCTCCTTGCGTAATGGCAAAGGATACTTTTAACACCCCAGGCAAAGGATTTTCCCAAGATACTGCTAAAGGCGGGTGCCAACCCTCTGCTTAATACATGAACTGTTACTTCAGATCCTGCCTGTTTCTAAAAGATTTCAATTTAATGACTTAAAAAATAGCGAATAATGTCAATGGCATTAGTTGTGAAGCAACCGTAAATGTTTTATTGTAAGCTTTAGGCCATGTTGATTTGATTATATGGATGACATCCGCGCGCATGAACTTTCGGCCGCCCCCCCCCCAAAAAAAAATTTCAACCATACTGTAAATCGTACAAAACGTACAAAAATGAGCAAATATATACAAAGTTGTAAAAAATATTGTAGAACCATATCAATGTCGTAGAATGCCAAAATCAAACGAAAAAGACGAAAATGTAAAGAAATGAATTTAAAGGGTAGATTATTCGCCATACCATACTCTGTGTCATTTGTTCAACCTTCATGACCACGTAGATTTGAAAGCAGCTTTTTTGTCAAACTTTTTTACTCGCACGCTCGCATCAGTTTTGGGGTTCCTAGAGGATTTCTACCATATAATCGAATCAACATGGCCTTACCTGGAACAACAAACATAGAAGAAAACCTAGGTGCCTGTGGCTAGTAAAGCCGTCCTTTACTCCTGTCAATCACGTTTTGCCTGACTGTTCCCGCTGCCCCAGATTTACGATGACTCGTGCCCCATTAATTTCTATTTGTTTGCTGCCCCTCTTCAGCGTAATAATGGGTCTGCCAGCGGCGGGAAGGATTTTCAGTCATGAATTTTTCATTAGTACATATAGAATGATTTATGGGGTGGTTACTCCTAAATGAAACCGCCTGGACAAGTTGGGGATTCGCGGGAGGGATTCCACGTATCTTGTAGATCGTACGCTAGGTTTATCCATAAAACAAACCAGAATGATTTAATAAGAATCCACCATGTACATGTGCGAGTTATTGATAAGAAGTAGTTTCACAGGGTTATAAATCCTTTTTATTAAAAATCTCTCACATCAGAGCCAACGTACCCGACTATCAGCATGGATATCTTGCTCAATGTTGTACTTCATATGTAACAACTCTGTATTCAGTGCAAGCCAGCTCCTTGATTGAATAGCCATGGCACGAAGAACATATTCGATTTGACAGTCCACAAGTCAGCTGTATAAACTTTAGAAGACCACCACGGCATACAAAACATAATACATATACCTTTTCACTGAAAGAAAATTGAGAAACCCTGGTACCTATACAATTTCGACCACGCACACAATCTACCAAGATGACATAAGTAGACCCAAGGGGAGATCAGCTTTCTCAGTCTAACTCTAATCATCCCCTGGTGGAACAATTAGAAAAGACCTCTGGTACTCTTAGGAATAAGTCTTGTGTTTTATAGCGCGTTAGTTTAATAGAAATGAATGGTTTTGTATTCACAGCCGGGTCGACAAATCATGACATTCATACCAAATAAAAAAGCTTTATGGTTTACCCATGTGCATTGATACAGTTGGAACGTCTTAAACGTGCCTTAAGGTAACGTCGTAATTGTAAAAGTGTGCTCAAATCTGTGTAAGTACCATCTAGCGGTGGAGTCGTGTCGCGTAACGGCAGGGTGTTCGGCTCAGGACCCAGAGGTCCTCGGTTTAAATCCTGCCATGTCACCGATCTTGTGCCCCTGGGAAAAGCTCGACTTTCCTCACTCCACGCAGGTGTAAAATGGGTACCTGACTTCGGTTGGGGAGGTAAAAGGCTTTGGAGGGAAGACGGTTGGGCTCCGCCTACCAATAGCACACCCTATACACAGTGGATAGATAATAACCCTCTGCCCCTACGGCCCCCAAAAAAGCTACATATAGGACTATGTTTACCTTTACCATCTTCACAGTCTAATCGTCTCATACAAACTTCTTATAACTACCGTGGAGCACTAGAATATGATTAGTTCAACTTGTGAATGATAAATCTATGAAAACAGGCTAGATTTTCTGACGATAGCGATTAACCAAAACCACATTGATTGTAGCTACAATTTGGAAACGAACAGTCTGTTTCATCTTTACTTATGTTTCGTCGCCATCACCACTTATTGTATACAATGTATGATATTTTATGATATTGTATTTTACAGTATTTTCATGTCTAATGTGTGATATTGTAGGAACTTGTATTTAATTTTGATAATGTTTGATACCGCAATCTGTTTGATTGATATTGTATTGTTCCGTAACTTTATTGTAATGTTTGTGAAGACAGCTTGTAAAGGTGTCTATATATACCTGTTTTGCCCTCCCTTCCACTTGTACTTTTGGTAAACTCAAGTAAACAAATAAACAAATGAATTTTTCAGGAACCGCTGGAACAAGGCTCAGTTGGAGAGACGGGAGAACGAGCGGGAGTGGAGGCGTAAGTCCCACAAGAACGCGCAGTTCGAGCGGCGAGCGTCCGGCGCCTCACGGACATCCTCTGTCAACTCTAGGCAGGTACTTGTGTCGTGAGGTGGACGTACACCGTTTTATTTTATTTTCCTTCCTCTTATTTGATTAATATTTGGTTTCTTTGCATATGTGTTGATTCTACATACGTTTCATCTGTTGGTTTGTCACATTGCAAATATATTAAATACTAGTATATGGCAGTAGGTTTAAATGTATTACATTTACGATGAAAAATTTGGCAGGCATACCATCATGACACATATCCTGCAATTTGCACGTTAATGACAAACGCAATATCTGTTAGCACTTTTCTGTAAAGGAAGATTACATTCGAAGTGCGCAGATTAAATTCTCGGGAAAACATTATAATTACAACGTTACAAAAGCCCGGACCAGCCACCAAAACGAACCAAAAATCACTTAGTACTTATATTGCCAGAAACTACCAGAATAGAAGATGACAAGCCATATGCCAAGTTATCATGTACCTTTACGTGCGTTTTACTATCATTTTTATAATTTGGCAGTCCTTGATAATACATAAGTATTTTTTTTATATTCGTCTTCAATGAATAGCATTAAAATAAGGGTCACTGAAACGTCTTGTATTCCTCTGCAGGGGGTACGTGGCGACAAGCCTGTGACAGTTGACACGGTCGCCTTGGAAACCACTAAGATCCCGGATGTGGAGGACAGCCGTCCTTACACCGTCGTCCCTCAGCTTCACATACCTGATCAGTGCGTCACTGACGTCAGCGAGCCAGCCTCGGAGCGTGCGCAGACGCGACCCGACGAGTCCGCCTACTACGCGAAACCACGCGAGGACACACAGGAGGAACCCGCGGAAAGTTCCGAAACTGAGAGCATGGCGGACGCCAAGAGAAGGGTAGACTCTCTTAGAGACGACACATCTCCGTTGTTAAGGAGAGACTCCAATCAGGTATCAGCTGCTAATAACGACAGCAAAGACGCGACGTTGGTTTCCAAGGACAACATAAACATTAACGCAGCGCAAAGTAGAGAAAATAGGTCGAAACTGGAAGACAAAACAAAAAAGAAGGGTGTAGGAAATTTGGTAGACAGTAAAATAGATGAAGCTCCGAAAAGAGAGCGTATACCAAGTAGCAGTGACGTGAAAGTGAGATCTTTGCATTTTCCAGCAAAGTCGCCAGGAGGCGGACGGGACCCCAAAATGTCCATACCCGAAGGACCAAAATGGTTGTATCACCACGGCTCCCTTCCATTGGACATGAAAAAATTGCCGCCGGAATTTTTCGAGGAGCTCGGCATTTCCCCTCAGGCACTGTTCGAGCCTGTAGAAAGACTCAACCTACAGGAGATCTGGAAGCCGATGGGAAGGACTCCAGCGCCCCCTATCGAGGGGCATGGGAGTTTCAGGCGCTCCCTGGCGGAAAACCTGCCTCCCGAGCACGAAGATAGGGAAGTGTTGAAGGACACCTACGAGGATGAAACTGGGATGATGAGCACAGAATTATAGTTCAAAATCACTAGCGAGGTATCGTTGGTAGTTTTCGGCATATAATCAGTTTGGGAGAGGTCTGAGGGCAGGCATAGACCTGTGGGAAAGTTGAAACACCACACAACTACCTGTTCCATATCTTATCATCATATCTCCTGCACATTATTATGTATGAGTAACGATGTCTCAGTGCCACATATCACAATACCTCCGTGAGGGATTAGTGCATAATGTTTGCAGCGGCAATGTCCCTATCTTGCGCTGGACGCCTTCTTGTTTCTTCTCTTTTCATATCCTTATATCCATATATGTATTACTGTTCTGGCTCCATTGATTTCTTACAGTTCACCATATACACGCCAAAAAACAGTTACTCAAGCAACTGGATATGACTTAACCATATACAATTTATAAGCTGCGTTTAACAAACAAAACCCTTTAATAAAAGAGGGTATGCAAAAAGTGTACATTTTAGGACTGTAGATTTTCTATATCATACAGTAACTTATTGTCTGTGACTTAGAGAGAATGCAATATGTTTTATATGTTGTTGCGTCTGTAGATGTTTATGTGCAAGTCATAAAGAATGTTCCACACAGTAATATGATGTAAATGTAACAATATAATATAAAACAAACAAAATAGTGAAACTGTTCTGATCTTTTCCTTGTGTTGCTTCTAAGTAATACTAGTATTGCTGTTGCTAAAAATATTAAACTCCACAGATGGAATCTTCCTTTCCACATACCGGTACATGAGCCTGCAAAACACATTTTTCATCTTTTCATATCCTTACTGCTGGACAATTTGGGGAAACAACCAAACAAGAACCAGAACAAACATCATAGTTTCTTATTCATACATCATATACATCTTAGACTCTCTACATGTAAAAAAAATGGATAAAAATGTTATCAATGTTTACAAGAAAACGTAACTGTTTACTGATTTTAAAATACCATATTTTACTACAATGACAACATTGCTTTCTTTGAGCAATTCAGCAAAATGTACTTTTGTTACAATGATAATTGATATGCTTTGTTGAAACATTATCTCTATCACAAGTAATGTCTGTTAGGTCTTAAAAGTTAAAACTCAATTGAGTCTGATCTTCATGTTATAACAGGTATTTCAACCTGCTTTACATAAATTACATTTCCAGAAAATACCATAGAAATATGGAGTAAGAAACTATGCATAAAACTGTGCATGATATCCAAGTACATGTATATACCTTGATCTGAGCAGTACCTCTATAAAAGATCGTTAATGTCCCAGTACTGATGGTCATCCCAGTCAGCTGAGTCATCGCTGGTGTCTGAGAAGCTGTACACACTGTTGCCATCGTCGTCACTTTCTGTACGCAACATCTCGTGTCCGGGGCTGAGGCGTGACGGGAAGAGTCGAGCGTTAAGGCACAGGAACCTCTGGTGCTCGAAGCAGACGGGCGGGAGGCATCTGGCTTCATGGTCCCAGTGTGCAGCCTCGCCGGGCCCCTCACTCAGACTGTGGATCTGGATACGATCGGTGGTGCGGTCTGTGTTTCTTGGGACTATGACTGCACGCAGTTTGCCCTGGGGAAACACAACAGGCAAAAATCTCAGAATGCAATGAGAACTGTCATAAATAGAAACAAAAAAGAATTTGACCTTACAAGTACATTGTACCACCCAATCATTTATTCATGTAATGATTGAATAACTCACTCAGTCCTCATGCACTTGGTCACCTTGGTGTGTCAAGATGACTAGTTTTTTAAAAATGAACAGAGGTTGAAAATCCAAATCAATTCAAATAGAATTTTTTTGTAGAATTTGACGATGGTCTTGCTATCATTCCAGTATTTGCAATTAAAGAATAAAAGCCCTTGTGAGGAAGTCATAAAATAATCTTGATAAAAAAAGTCTGTAATAGCTGTAGCACTAGAAACTAATCTTTACTAACCTGATAGCTGACTAGCTGACCAGACGCAGCCTCCGGTAACTCCAGCATGTCCTGTTGGTTCCATGTGCCCGTTCCTGGGCTGTACGCACACATGCGGGTCATGCTCTCATTAACACAGTACAGCTTCCCTCCATGTGCCCAGGCATCGTTGATGTACATGCGTGTTGTGATCTTGCTCAACTTGAACCAGTGATCGGTGCTCACGTTGTAGCGGTAGAAGTACTTTGAGCTGACCACATATATGTACTCACCGATACTCGCTGTGAAAAAGTAGCTGCCAAGGGATTCTGGGAAGGACCTAACGACAGTCCACTGGTTCAATGTGGGATCAAAGCACTCCATTTTGTTTTCATCACTGCTTATGTCACCGAGGAGATAGATCTTACTGTTGACATGTGCTAAATCACAGGGGACTCTGTGTTCATAAAGGGGAGGGGCCTTCTCTATCCAACGGTTGTTGACGGAGTCGAACATCACAAATCGCCGCAGAAGGTGAGACATGTACACGACGTACAGGATGCTTTGCTCAATGTCAACAATGATGGCTGAAGGACACTCCGTACCAGGGTTTGAGAGCTGGTACATAATCCTTGTCTCTGGATCGTACGCCCCGATGGCCATCTGTCCTCTTCTGCGACCTTTATACGGGTCAATCGGATCTGCACCGCCGAAAAACACGTACAACTCTTTGGCATCCATACCAAGCCTACCCTGAGTTGACCCCTTCATGCAAAGGCCAGTCTCCCTGATCTCTTCTACTGCCTGCACGTGAGTGAAGAGCTCGGGAACCTTGGAGGGTTGAATGAGATTGAATCGTATGACACTCGCAGCATCCTCCAAAAGGGACATCCTCTCTTCTGGGTTGTATTTGATCCATCTATTGAAAAGAGGATAACAAAATTAAGTCAGCAATATGTATAGTAATACTCCAATCGGTAGGTATTGCCACCAAAAAGTACCTTATATATGTGTGAAGGAACTATCCAGGTATTGTTCAAGCCATAAATTGCTCAATGTTTTACAAGCACACAGATAATTTTGCAATTAGCTTGATCTTCTATTGAAAGTTGTCATGGGCCTATTCTTAAAAGCTACTACGAGTACTGGCTCAGCAAAGTGACAAGCAGCTCTACATCTGTGCAACTTAGCTATATCTTAATACTCAACAATAGGTGTACCTTTCCACTGCCTGTAGAACCACAAGTTCATCTTCTATGTCAAGGTCAGGACTGGACAGGATGTCCTTGAGGTCTGACAGGGGGAGGTCCAAAAACTCTTCTGTCTGGGACAGCTGGGAGAACTTGCTACAGATGAAAGCTTTTGCTGCCTGGAGAAGCTGGGGGAAGAACAATCTTAAGTTATAGAAATGTACCATCCCCTATGACAAATAGGCACAAAGATGTTTGTGATCTATGTCACAGGTCCACTTATGTGTCTACTTCCTGGATTACAATGTACTGTATACATGTATATACTATAGTAGTAAGCCCTCCTGTGAAGAACTAGAGAAGAAGATAAAGAAGAAAATATTATGTATAGCTGTGTGAAACTTTCATTGTAATATTTTTTTCTTCTTGAAGTTCTTCTATTTTTCCTGTAACAGACTGAAAGATGTCATTTACATTATGTGGGCTCCTAATTTACCAAATTGTTATTATAATTTTTTTATTGGTTTCCTCATAGCCAGGGCAGCCCAACTAGTCAGTGGCATATTACAAAGGGCTTGCCCTGCTGACAGACATGACAAAACATTACGGCAACATATAAGGTGGCTTAGCAATCTACAAAACTACTAGCTACTATAGTATTGTTATGAACTAACACAAAGTTACTTGAAGCACCATTTCTTACCTCAGTAATCCCGTAGGCTTGGGCAAACTGGTAGGCTATCATGCAGGTGCTGCTGTCCACCTGGTTCACCATGAACTGCAGACAGGTGTCCCGCACATGCTCCACCTGTAGCAGGTCTGAGGCCAGGTACAACTCCCTGGCGTTGGTCCTGCTGACCTGCACTGTTCCACTGTAGGCGTACTTCAGGATCTCCTCCATACAGCCGGCATCGATCTCCTGAAGGGACACTGTCTGCTGCTTGGCCTCACTAAACCCTCCGGTAAACATGCCTGTCACATGGAAGAAGAATATATACAGTACACTCTGGTTGCAAATAAATCTTTGTTTTATATGGTTTAAATGTCTTGGCATGGGTTAAGGTTGTTGCCTGGGTACTAAACGCCCTACTTTTAGCTGCCGAGTCTCTTTTATTTCCGGAGAGGACAAAAGAGACTCGATAGCTACATGTACATGTAAAACAGGTTTGTAAGCTACTCTGTTGAGTCAGAATCTAAAGAATATAGGTTTGAATCCACTGCATGCTGCAAGTCAAATTCCTCAGATCAATCTACTAGCTAGTAGGGACATGCCTAACCCAGGTATACGTACTTGGGTGAACCTTGAATTCTGAGTCCCAAATATCGGCATACCATGCGGTATACTAGTACATATACACTACCGTTGTATGAAGTCAGAGTTGTACAAAACAGATCATGCTTACTTGCGAAGTAAGGACAGCTGGCCACCAAAACAAGCCGATGGCAGGCAAACGTGCGGCCTTCCACCTGTAAATACACATCAGCGAGGCTTTCACTCTTCCACAGATCGTGTACGCGGCCAAGAAAGTGGTCAGAGTAGCTCTCGTCGAGGCTTTCTATTGTCGGGACGCTCACGACGGCATTTTCCATGTCGACGGCAGCCATCTTGGACGTTCTGGTCACAACAATGGCTCAGTCCATTTTAAAATAGGTGATTTGTATTATGCCAGTAGCAAAAGGTTCATCATTATCAGGTCAGAAATTGAAACCAAACACATATCTCTATGTTATAATACGTTTTTAACCTAAAACAATTTTCGGTATATTGCTTTTGTTGGAATATTTTAGTGTGTAGGTAAATATTTTATTTCATATCCCACCTGAATACGAAGGTACAGTCGAAGCACGGGAGGACGATTTCATTGTATTAGAGGGTAGTACAGTGGCTTATAAATGACTTCACTTTTGGCTACATTTGCTTAAAAATATATGGGTCTTTTGAAAACAAGTCAACTGTATTGTTACAAATCGTTATTTTAATACATATTGAAGAAAATTAAAGGAATTTGCAAGATATTGTCTATCAAATGTGCTAGCCTTGCTACCCCCATTTTGGAGATGGTAGATTCAGCAAGGAAACATGGCCGGAAAATTCGACTTCAAAATGTCCAAATTCAATTCTGACCACTTCTCTACTTCCTTCGCGTGGTTCCGGACCATGCGGGACGAACAGAAGCTGGTGGATGTCGTCCTGAATGTGAACGGGAAGGATTTCCACTGTCACCGCGCTGTACTAGCGGCATGCAGCCCCTATTTTCACACCATGTTCACAGGTTAGCTTGACGTTTTTGAGTCCTTCTGATTCTGAACTTCTCTCCTTTGATGTACCATATATGATGATATGCATGTTTAATCATAATTTGTGTGATTAAAGGGGAATATTGGAAACAGAACAAGATACACATAAAAGTGTCATTAACCAAAACACCGTATATTTTGATCAGTAAACAAATACTAAACATCACAAGCTACTATATTTTGACATTTTATATATACTGCTGCCTGGGTAGGTATTTTGCGGGCGGGACTGACATGGGTGGAGAATATGTCAACATATATTGTTACCAATACTCATGGCTAAGGCCATGCTCTTGATGGTCTCAATTTTTTCCTATCGTCATGACATTGATGTTCAGGGCTCTGATAAACATGTCTGAAGTGGATCATTTTTCTCCATTATTATTTTCATTTTTCAACTTCTCCATATCATAATAACCACAGGAAATATGTCTGAGAGCCGTCAGGAGAAGATCGTGTTACAGGACGACACCGCGGCAGGTGTGAAGGTCGAGGTGGCCGCGATGGAGGAGGTCATGCACTACGCGTACAGCGGGGAGGTCAGGGTGACCTCCGACAACGTCCTGCAACTCTACGTAGCAGCTGACCTGTTCCAGATAGACTTCATCCTGCAGCACTGTGTACGGTACATGGAGGGACAGCTGGACTCTTCCAACTGTTTTGGGATCTTCAGTTTTGCTGACATGTTCGGTGCAAAGACGCTGAGAGGGAAGAGTCTGAAGTACATCTGTAGCAGGTTTGGGGAGGTGTCACGGGAGGAAGACTTCTTCCAACTCAGCCCCAGCCAACTGTGTGACATCCTGGCCAGCAATGACCTCGCTATATCTGTATGTGTCCTTCATAGTTCAACTTTTACAGTCAGTATCTTAGAAGTACTGAACTTTCAGAACATAACTGGAAGTTGTTGGAAGCTAACGGTAATGGCATGTTGTTGTTTCATGTTTGGGAAAAGTGCTTAAAGTTAAACTGTTGTACTATTGTTTCCCTCCTGGTTGCAATGCAGGCTTATACAGTCATGTTTCACATTATGTAACGACAAACCTTCCTTATTGCTGCAGGATGAGATGGCTGTGTGGAGTGCAGTCATCAGCTGGATCATGCACGCACCAAACTCCAGGAAGGACAGTCTGGTGGACGCCCTGACCTGCATACGACTACCGCTTCTACGGGACAGCGATATCGACTGGATCTCGGAGTACATCACCATGTCACAGCTGGAGCAGGACGTGGATGGCCCAATGACGTCCATGGACAAGGCGGTAGAGTTCTGGAAGGAGGGGCAGAGCTGTGCTCAACAGAGAGTTGGGGAGGCAGAAGAAATGATCGTTGTTTTTAAGGCCCGACAGAAACTTGAGCCTGGTGTAGCTACCGCTGGACAGACAGACATTGAAGCGGAAGAGCTGGCTTGTCTGACCAGGGATGGAAGAGTATACAGCACAACTAAACCTTGTGTGGACTCCATCCTACCACTGGGAGTTGTGTCTGCTCATGAGTGGAGCATTTACATTTTTGCGTTTCCAGAAGCCTCTTACCCTTCTTTCCATAAGTATGACTGCGTACAGAACGAGTGGACTCAGTTGGCATCCCCTCCTTCAAGACATGACTATAAGAATCCGTACATCACACATGTTGGGGACAAAATCTATCTTTTCTTCTCATCAGGTCAGACAGAAAACATGCATTGCTTTGACATGCGGCTCCGGGAGTGGAGGGTCCTCTCTGTGGTGCCCCGTGTGGTGTTCACTGACACCAAGCTCGCCGTTGTTGACAAGTACATCTACGCTGTCAGCTGCGAGTTTCTCTTCCGGTACAACTCCATCGGAGAGGAGTGGACCAAACTGTGGAGCCTGGCCGACTCCGGAGTTTCTGTTGAGAAGATCCGTGGTGTTGTTGGGGTGAGGAACACCGTATACTGCCTGTCACAGAACGCACTGTACGCCTACAGCACTGACCGTAACCAGTGGAAACAGCTGGACACAACAGGAGTCCCGGGTGTGACCACGACAACCAGTGTGGACTCAGGCCCGCACCTGGTCAGTTTCCAGGGCCACCTGCACCTCTTAGTCGCGTACAAGGGAGTGGCGATAGTCGGGTACAGGTTCAGTGAAGTGGAGAACAAATGGGAGCTGGCCTTGCACATTCCATGCACATATTACATCGGTACTCAGTTCCACTGCATCACTGCAAAACTGTTTGCCTCCCGACTTGGAACCGGAGAAATGTTCAAAGACCCACTACACGAGATAGATGGAACATAGAGCTACAAAGACTCCATGTTACAAGTACGGTTGAAGTACCCATATACACGTAGTATTAAACAGACTTTTGTAACTTTGTATGCTTTCTTGTATTTAAAATTTTGATCTACTTTAAGATAATGTTATAATCTTTTTCTGTGATAGATATATATACTGGACTAAAGTGCAGTTTTATGTAACCTCAAATAAGAGTAAAGATGGTAGAAGACAGTATTTTTGAATAGTTGTTTTGTGGCATATAAAAGACATGTTTTATTAATTGTTGACTAATACAAGTCACTAAATCAATATCATTCCATAATAGTTTCATGTAATAAAATATTGCTGGCAAAATACACATACTCTGTGTTTACTGAGATCTTGTTGTCATCTTAGGTTGTAGCCCCAAAGTGTAGTTGTGAAACTGTTGGGTCTTTTGTTTATGAATGAATGAATGTTTATTGTTTGTATGGTTAATCCCTTACACAGTTACAGTTTTAGACTCCCCACCTATCATTATCCTACTTATTTCAGTCAAAACCTGCAAATTCAAGTACAAAACAAAAATATGTCATCTGCTTATATTATAGGGCAGGGGTTCCTAATTGGAATATACATGTACCAGGTATACAACATTAACTTAAGACTTCTTTTCTTGATGAGCAAGCTAAGACAACTTTCAGTTTCAGAGAATACCTTTTATCACTTTTTTGACCGCGCACTACCACGGACCCCTGTCGCGGAAGAACTTTTGTGTGCACTCGTACTCATAGGGTCCCTGCTCTTCCCCACACCCCACTGGTAGACCTCCCTGCTCTTCCCCACACCCCACTCGTAGACCTCCCTGCTCTTCCCCACACCCCACTCGTAGACCTGTCTCTGCTCTTCCCCACATCCCACAATTGCATATTTTGTAGAATGTAGTAGAGCCTGTCCAAATAAATGACCTCAGGTAACCCTCTTCTGATCACGTGGTGGTTGGTCACGTGACGTTTGTCTCGTGACACACCACAACCCGGAAGTGAGGTGGATGATTGCCGGTTCTTACGTTTGGATCTCTTTGGATCTATATGAGTCACAGTCTCGTGTAAACCTGATTGTTTAGCAGCTTGTTACGGAATTCTTTGTCGTCTTTATAATTTCGTGTTCCGCACTAGGGCGTTTGACAGGCGCCAGAGAGTACAGGAGGACCACACTGGGGAAGGAAAGGATCGCAACCTTGGGAAATTTAGTCTACTACTAGGTCACCACAGGTAAACCTGTCAAAACAGTCATATAATTCAATTATCTGCCTTTTAAAACTCTTTATAATCAAGAAAAATACACCATGATTTTTTAACGTTACAAAAAGTAAAACTTTTAAAAACTACAAGGTGCAGTCAGGGTGGAAACCTTGTGAAGACAACTAGTTGATCGGTTTAATTTGATAATAATTTGCCTGAGCACTTTTCTTCCAGTGGCAGTGTGCATTCACGTACACTTTGCTTGATGCCACAGTATACATTGTGTAGGGAATGCTTGTTCGATTGACCTGTTTGTCGGTGATTTTGGGTTGAAGTTAACGTGCTCGTCTGCTCGAGTGATGACCTTTCTCGGTGACCTCTTAGAGACAGGGCAGGGTCAATATCCAAGAACGACATGTGACCATCATTTAAGTTACCCATGTCATACTGTTGAATTATAGCTGTTCTTCGAAATCACAAAGGTCATCCAAGTTTACCCATTTTTTTAGACATTCAACCTTTCTCAGTTCACATAAAATTTTGATAAGCACTAGTTAAATACACACCAAAAGAACTTTATGCTCAGTGTTCAACTTTCATGCTTTTATTTTTCCTAACGGTGTCATTTTCACATAATTTTGACTAATTTTGTCACTGACTTTGTTACCAATGCACAGAAGAAACCTTAAGAAGGAAGCAAGATGTCCCTGGGACCAGGCTGGACAGGGTACCAGTGGTTTCTGGCCCTCATGATGTTGATAACAGGATCTATCAACACTCTCACCACCAAGTAAGTGTCTATGTAGTCTCTACCAGACTCCTTGAGTTGCTGGAAACAGTAGAAATTGACTTAACATGCTGAATGATTTGCCAGAGAAGTTATATGGAGCCTGCAAGGGGGGGTCCTGACAACGCTCCACGCTGAATTCGGAAACCTCTCGATTACGCTTTACGATAAATTCCAAGTGGCTACAGCGCATTACGTAGAATTAAAATGGCGAGTACGCTCTACGCAAAATGCGAAGAGCGGCCCGTCTACGCTCTACATGGAATTAAAATGGCCGATTACTAGTATGCTCTACGGAAAAGTGCAGGCCCCCTTATATTAGCTGGCCAAGGGGTTACACATTTACAAAGTGTAATCCAGTACCTGGCCTGCTAACTAGAACTAAGATCCGTGGTTCAATTCCTGAGCTTCAATTTATTGTTGTTGTTGTTTTTTTGTTTTGTGGAACAGATTTGCAGATCTTCAGAAGGCCCCTGGGAAACCTGGGACACCAGTCCATGACTTTAATCATCCCTTTCTACAGGTCAGACTCATTTACAATCTTAATTTTCAAGTACATCTAAATATCATTTGCCAAATACATTTGTTTAAAATCAATTGCCCCAAAACCTGGCGTTTCTTAGTACAATATTAGCTTGGACATGTAAATAGTATACATATAGATGATTGGTTATTGTGACAAATACTTTCCAATATAATTGAATAGGCCAAGTTTTTAGAAAGCAAATGAATCTTCAGATATCTTGGTGAGCAATCGTCTTAGTTGCATAACTAACTGCATTATGTAATATTCCTCCAGGCTTCTGGCATGTTTATTGGCGAGTTTTCCTGTCTGGTGGTGTTCAAAATCTGGGTCTGGTACCACCGCTGTAAAAAACAACCTGTGGATGTCGGGAACCAGAACTTCAACCCACTGGTCTTCCTGGCTCCTGCACTGTGTGACATGACAGGTGGGGAAATGACATGCACTAGTAGTGCTAGTATAGTATAGTCCTTGTTTAAAACCAAAACCAAATTAACATCAAAATCTTGGAGTTGTTTTAAGCTATGAAGATTAGGTGCAAGTCCATAAATTTTACAGTTCCATTGCAATTTTTCAAGGTCTAAGAATACATAAAGTTTCAAACAGGCAACATCTTTTTACAATGTAGTAAATATGAAATATACACACATGTAGATACATATGAAATAGTGTAACAATCACCAGGGCTATGGATACTAGTAGTGTAATTTTGATCTTTGTGGATTCTTGTTAGAGATGGCACATCACAATGTTTCAAGTTTGTGTTTTATTCTGTGCGATTTCAAATGAAAAACAAAACCTCCAAAGAACTTCTTCAAAGACATTAGCCATATTGCCATCTTATTGTCCTATGCTATATGGAATGCACGTCACGAGCCAAATTCACAGACACCTTATTGTAACTACTTACGTCATCTCACACTAGATAGTAAATTCTTGTGACAATTTTAATGAATACAGTGCATTATTTACTGTGCAATATTGTATGTCCTGGTGTATTGTATAATGTTATATGTCTAATGTCTCCCTGCATGTTCGGTCAGTTATAGCCGACGTGACCTGGGCTCAATGTTTCTTTCTTTTATTTGTGAATAAAGAATGATTTTACACTGTCATACATCAAATCTGGTTTTTCAATGATGTGTAATGAGATGTTAGGAAACTTGATAATTCATTTTTTTGATTATAATTATCTCATCATCTTAACAGGCACTTCTCTGATGTACATTGGACTGAACTTGACGTATGCCTCAAGTTTCCAAATGCTGCGTGGAGCTGTCATCATCTTCACTGGACTTTTGTCTGTCGCATTCCTTGGGAGGAAACTTAAGATGCATCACTGGGTTGGGATCTTCTTCGTTCTGATTGGTCTGATCCTTGTGGGCGTGTCAGACTTCATCTTCAAGAGCCCTGACTCTAATGGGTTGGGATCAAATGGGGTCATCACAGGTCAGTTCTCATTATAAATGAGTAGAGTAATGGAGTAGTAGTTTGGAACTCTTTCACTGGACAGAATCTTTTGGATCCCATGAGAATGTGTTGTGTTACAGCTGCACTATATGTCATATTTATTATGTAAAATATGTTTTACAGAAATACGGATACCAAGTGACCTGTCACTCCTAGCCTTTGCACATATAACTACAAGCATTTTGCTAGTTTTTGTTTTAGGTGTAATGCTGCTTCAGGGAGGTTACTGATAAAGCATTGCACATCATCATTTCATGTTTTTGAAAACTTCCTTCCAAAATCTTTTTCATGTGCCTATGTAGCATGTACATAGCACTATTATTACGTGTAGTACATATAGACCATGATGCATGTTTTTGATGATATTTCCAGGTGACTTGTTGATCCTGATGGCCCAGGTGATTGCTGCTATCCAGATGGTGGTGGAGGAAAAGTTTGTGTCTGGACTAAACATCCCACCCATGCAGGGGGTAGGCTGGGAAGGTAAGGATGTATGACAGTGTGTACATGTAGGGTGGGTTAAATACATTGGGTAGGGTGGGAAGGTAAAGTCCCATGTTCAAGTAAGGTGGGTTAAACATGAGGGGGAATATAAGCACCCAACCATGTACATTGTAGGTCCCATATACATATGTAGGGTGGGTTAAACATGCACTGATAGGGTGGGAAGGTAAGGTCCCATGTGCAAGTAGGGTGGGTTAAACATACATGGGGTAGGGAGCACGTCAGCAGAACGTACTGCGCCTGCGCAGAACCCTGGATTTTCGCGTTTTTAGTTGGATTTTTGGTCAACGTTGCATCAGAATTTTCACTGTTGCAGAGGATATCTTTTCTGACACAACATTTGGAAACTACTGTCGAAATGCTAACCTTATATGAGCGAATACAACCTTATATGAGACATTCTGCTGAAGTGCTGTGCACAATACATTACGGGTTTCGTGCAGGTGCAGTACGTTCTGCTGACATGCTGGGGTAGGGTGGGAAGGTAGATTCCCATGTGCATGTACAAGATCACATCCATATGTGTCTGGTGGGCTTGGTTTTGGAATTGACTGTCGACTGTCATCATGAGCCATGTTGTTGTTCAGTAATACCTAACACCTGCCATCTCTCCTCCACAGGCCTGTTTGGTTTCACCGTCCTGACGACTCTACTCTTCCCGTTCTACTTCATGAAAGTCGGCCCTCCCTTCGGAGCCAATCCTCGCGGCGTGTTCGAAGACGCGTTGGACGGCCTGTGGCAGATAAGCAACAACGTCAACATCGCCCTCGGCGTGTTCGGAACCATCATCAGTATTGCCTTCTTCAACTTTGCCGGGCTCAGCGTTACCAAGGAGATGAGCGCCACAACGAGGATGGTACTGGACAGTGTCCGGACTCTGGTTATCTGGGTGTTTAGTCTGGCTGTAGGGTGGGAAGACTTCCAGTACCTTCAGCTGATTGGTTTTCTCATCCTCCTATCAGGAACGGCGGTGTATAACGATATGTTGTTTGTCCCACTCCTGCGTCGTTTTGGGATCATAGGGAGCGTTCCACTGGCAAGTCCAGATGAAAGAAAGCCCTTGATTCAAGATGATGCTTAACAATTCTGGCACAATTCTTAAGTCAAAAAATTTATGATCTATTGGCAAATTGCCCCCAACACTGGTGCAATAACATGACATTTTATATAATATGTTGTTCATGTATTGACAATGAATCATACAACTGATTTCTGACTTCCTTTCTAAAACACCTAAATATTCACTCTTGGTTCTTGCCTAAAATGTTCATGTTAGTTCTTGAAAACATTTTACTTGCTTGTGAAATCCTACAGGTACTAGTATTTCCCTGTAATCAGGGATATCTTAGATTATTCCATGGTGTTTTAGATAATTTTATTTCTGTACCACTGTGATGTTCCAAATGACTGTTGCTAATAGCTCTGCAATGTTTTTGTTAATTGCAGATAGTCATGGTTTTAAGTGCTGTGGTAAAAGAAATTGCTGTTTTTAAGGTGGAATCTCAATGTCAACTGTTCTGTGAAATCTTATGACTGCCATTTAATTACCCGGTATGTGTATTCAATAAGAGGACAATTTTTTGTAAGACCACAAATGTTATTTTGGATACCGGTACTTGAACATAAGGAGACAAAGAATTAACGTAAAACCAAGCCCAAGAGGAAAATGTTGATCTTACTACTGCCAGTTTTGAAACTGTTCATATCATGACATGTAAACTCTCTTTACATGCTCTGTTTTTGTAATGCTTTTCCAAGAGAATAGATAGACTGGTGTGGTTTAATCTAAGCTCAGGGTCTCAACATTTACGGGTTTTCATAGACACATCAACAAGACCACAATACAGAATGTGGTATGACCAGTGAAATCCTGTAGTAAACTCTGTATACAAAAGTGTGTATACACAGCACATCATACTGCCATGGACAATGTTACTTTGTACACATTCACATGTTTATTGTTCCTATGTGTCATTTGAAAACTTAAGGCAATATTTTGACAATACCTGCATGTCCAAACCATTTACCTCGGTCAATGTACCAATACTAGTATTTCATACCAATATCTGTAACCAGATCAGGGTTGACTTATATTTTGAATCCAGAGCTGTAAGTACAAACTAGTAGGGTGCCACTTACATTTCCCTTTGGTTCTTGACAAAAACATATAAATCATGTTGTTGTGGCCTAATCTAATGAAAAGATACTGCTACAAATGAACAAAGCTATATTGGAATCATATCAGAGCTATTTTGATACCTCAGACTTTAGTATTTTTACACATGAAATAAATTTTAATCTATTATTAACATTTGTGTTGATAAAAAGAATTTTATGATCTGTGATTTATTATTTCTTTCAAATCTGTGACACCAACAGATTAATGATTTCGATAATAGATAGATAGCCTTGTTCTCCTCTTGGCGTTTTGAGTAAATAAATCAATTTTATGTTCAAAGATGTGTCTTAGGTTTTTCACATTGTTAACTTTGTTGATAATACTTTAAACTAAATTCAGCGCGTGTCTTTTATTCTCAATGACATATTGCTTCATAAAAACATAATGCTATGAATATGGCTTTCGTTATTACAATGGAGACCAATGAATCCGCATCAAGGTTGCAGAAGAAATTGAATCCTGCTTGCATACAGTCGAAAAATAAAGCGCACACCCATGGATAAAAGTATCATTACAGGAAAACAAGTTAGACAAGTCAAGACAATGATGGTGCAAATTAGAATCGACAATGCGTGGAGAAGCATACCTGGGGGATTTGTTCGCTTCTTACTGAATATCTTTGTGTATTTTGGTCCCAACAATCTCTAAAACCAATGGAAATACGTTTTTCTTTTCATTACTGCACATTCACTCCAATGGTCATTAATGTAGACTTCTGTCAAACCTACAGGTGGTTTAAATC
>NW_017804131.1:3391264-3405502 GCF_001625305.1 Branchiostoma belcheri
GGCAAGCTTAGGAGAAGAGGATTCAGGGCAAAAATTGAAGAATGAAAGGAAGATGTTATGACCAGACATCTAATAACAAAATATCTGAAAAATCATAGTCTTGCCCCGTAGTTGTAGGGCCAATGGTATTGGCATTGGCATTTTTTCGGGTGTTTTTTTTTAAGTTGTTTGACTGGTAAAGGGTTATAGAGACAGTATATAACTAATTAACGATAAACATTTCAAACAGCTAGCTGTATGGCCTACACGAGTGTCTTATTCCCAGCTGCATTTTAGTTTGCCGGTCATATAACGTTATGGAAGTTACTCCGCAGATATCGCTTTCCCCAGTTAACCAACTGCTGTGACATGACGATGTTCTCGTCTGACGAAAATGTACTTCAACTCTTGGTGTATTAAAAGTAACATGTCAAAAAAATTATTTTGTTTCTGTGTATTTCATTTAGATTCAATATAGCTGAGGCAATTACCACGCTAGAAGTTGGCCTGTAAATATTGATGCTGTACTTAAGTGAGCTTGATGATAGGTAGATAGTCAGGTCCTCCTCTTGTCATTTTGATCAAATAAACCAATTTTGTGTTCAAAGATATTTTCTATTTCACATTGTAAAGGTTGTTCAATAACGCATTGCTTCTCAATGACGCATTGCTTCTAAATGACGCATTGCTTCGTAAAAACATAATCCTTTTTTGGACATGCCTTTCTTTATTACTATGTAAACCAATGAATCAGCATCAAAATTGCAGGAGAAATTGCATCCTCCATATGCCCCCCCCCCTAAAAAAAAAATTACCCACTCACGGATAAAATTATCATTGTATGAAAACAAGTTGGAGAAGTCAGGACAGGGATGATGCAAATTAGTCAGTTGCGTGGAAAAATAAACCTGGGGGATTTGTACGCTTCTTGTTGAATATGTTTATGTTATTTGGTCCCAATAATCTATCAAACCAAATGAAATATGGGATTCTTTTCATCATTGCACGCTGATCGCATCATGATCGTTGATGTAGACTTCTGTCAAACTTATAGGCGATTTAAACTTTTTTTTTGTGAAAAAAATGACATAGGGCAAAAGTTGACATTTTATTGTGAAACCATCAGAAGCCCTAGAATAGCTGCGGCATGCATGCATAGTCCAATGGTTATAGACTCTGCCTCTGGACCATGCAAGCTTGGGATTTCGAATCCCGGTTGCGACTCTCACCTGACATGCACACCTCAGGCGACAATTCTTGCTGAACAAAAGACGCTGTTATCAGTGGCATAGTTTACTGTCATCAAACGAAATGTGTGGATCCAATTCTTTATTCCAAGGCACAAAGCATTAAACGGCAAGAAAAATATCTTGCGGGGCCAATTATTGATGAGTGCGCCTCATGTGCTGTTTAATGCCAGCCATAAATGTCAGAAATGTGAGTAAACTGCACAAATATGTGGAAAAATCAATGTAAATTACAATCGATCCCATTAAGATATTTTAAATTAAAATATTGCAATTTTTGTGCAAAAAAAATGTAACATAAGGCATCTGCAAGTTGACCTAAATGTCCACTTACTGGAAAATTCGTTACCCCACACCAGCAACTCCTGAAAAGGCATCTCAGAAGGGACAATCATGTAGGAATGTGCATTCTTCAGCCTCAAGCAAATGGAGCCAGAGACAAAGGAGTGGTGAGAAACACCAGAGAACCAATTATGCTCTTATCTTTTCACCATCATAGAGAAACGAGGAGAAGTCGAATTTACGTATAATTATAGAAAGAAAGTTTATTGCAAATTCATGCCCGAGGGCTAATTGCAAGAACATGATACTAATAGTAAACAGTAGAATGATAATAAGTGATGCTAATGCTACTTTATATATACATTTGTGGTTATTGTTGGGTTTGATTTCTTTTCCGTGTGCAGTGGAGTATGAAACGGCCGACGTTTTGCGAGATATATGAATTGGGAGGTGTTAATAGAAATGCAGTTTTTTGTAGGCTGGGAAGGTGAATAAAGCTGGGGAACATTTTGGTGGCCATTTCAAATAACTGATCTCTTTCGGTGCTATAATGAGAGCAATGACAAATAAAGTGCATTTCATCCTCCACTGCGTTTCCTGTACAATATTTACATATTCTGTCGTTAACAGGCAATTGTTTGTATCTACCCTTTTCTATTTCTAATGCATGTGCGCTAACTCTAAGCTTACATATGGCTGATCTAACATCGACGTCTTTGATGTGAAGGTAACGTTCCATTGTGTATACAGGTTTCAGATGTTTCATGAAAAGGTATCACAGAAGGGACAATCATGTAGGAATGTGCATTCTTCAGCCTCAAGCAAAGGGAGCCAGAGATAAAGGAGTGGCGAGAAACACCAGGGAACCAATTATGCTCTTATCTTTTCATCATTGAAGGCAATTCGTGGTAGTGCGCCGGTGTACATGGCATCTCTGTTCAAGTGGGAGACTCCTCCAACATTAAGCGTACGGACTACTCGCTCAGAGTTAAAGCGTCTTAGGGACTACGACCCTCACCTACTCTTCTGTCCACCAGTAAGAGTCACGGCATACCGGAGCAGTCTGCAGTACTATGGTCCTTACCTGTGGAACACTCTTCCGCTACAGCAACGACAGCTCCTTAGTCTCAGGACTTTTAAACAGAACATTAGAAGCAGGACTTCTCAGGACTTTTAAACAGAACATTAGAAGCAGGACTTCTCAGGACTTTTAATACAGATAATTAGGAGCAGGACTTCTTAGGACTTTTATACAGAGCATTAGGTGCAGGATTTGACACTCTTAATGTTTAGGATGTTGTAATTTAGTAATAGTTTATGTAATGTATATTTGTTGTGTGTATTTTTATATGTATCCAGGATTACCTGAAAAGCAGGCCAAATTGGCCTGAGTTGTAATTACTGGTTAAATAAATAAATTGAATTGAATTGAATTGAGAAACGAGAAATCGAATTTACGTAGTATTAGACTATAGCGCTAATTCGCTAGTATATACTAGTAGTGTATGTACATGTATATACAAGCGATTCCTTTGTACCTAACCCTTTTCTCGCTAGGTGTCGCTTAAAGACCGTTACAAAAGACAGGGTTGTAACTTCATGTTTAGTGAAATCGAAGTGAGCACCTATACAGTGATAAATATCTGATGTGTATAGGGGCAACCGCGTGGTTTCACCTCCTTGACCGCAGCCTTCATCAATTCCTAACTGTATTTGGGAATCTTCTACCTACTTAGGACTGCAAACAAAAGGTTACTTTCTTTAGAAGGTAGGGAATCAGAAGAAATTTAAAGAGCGAGTTACTTCATTACTAGTACTGCCGTGTATAATAACTAAGTTCTTACTACCGATAGGTGAATAACTTCTCCAAATGCCAAATACGCTTTTCTTTTTATCGTCTTCATTTGTCTACCTTCCATTAAAATTTTAAATTGTTATAACGTTCCAAGGTTTGGGAGGTAAATCGGACATACGACCAACAGCAAAAAAAGTAAGAAATTTCCAGGGTTTATGACAGACATTTGTAAAGCCACAATTTCTATAATTGTTTTCCTACTCTCTAGATGGCTCAAAATTCTACATGAACCCAAGGGCCATTATATTTTGCATGTAAGAAGTGATGTTACGTAGAAAATGTATGACATATGGCATACAATCATGAAAGTAGTATACTCAACTGTCTTTTTGGACAACTTGATTATGTACATAATGTACTATAGCCTACAAGCCATGTGTATTACTAAATGTTGACTGAGACAGAGACACAATTCTCTCATGGCAAAGCCAAATTTATTACAATAGTCAAACATTTTCCGCTCAGCGAATACAAGCAGTGAAGCTTAGCAAAAACAATTGCAAGAAACATTATGAATTGACTGTAGTGACTCGTTCACAAGTCTAAAAATGCCACCTATAAACACTGACTAAAAAACACGTTATTCCCATTCAAGTGAAAGATAAAATTACACAATTTTTGAAATGTTCACTGTATCTTCTATTCAACACTTTATCGGTAACGAAAGAACCAAAGTCTCTACCTTCTAAATGCACAACAAACTTGCAAAAAACATTTGAATAAATAGCGGTGTGCCAGCACTGAACGCAACAATACGCACTAGCCAGAGACTAGCGGAATACAATCAAACAGCTGCAGAACAATACACTAAGGAAAAAATCAAAAAGCATTCCACTCAAAATACTGTACACAAACGACAACAGAGATCTGATGAATATTCAAATCAGTAGAAAATCTTTGGAATCACGTGGTCCTCTTACATCGGATAAATTTGTTCCCTCATAATTAATTAGCTATTGAATAATACTTTCTCCAAGTTGTCAATTCAGGTCTTACAATTATTAAAATAGTGATCAAATCACAAAGCTAGTTATTTCACAGAAATCCACCAATTGTAATATTTTATGATATTCTGAAACTCCTATATCTGATGTTGTCACACATAAGATGCATGATACAAGTATTGAGTTTAACCATTGAAAGCTATAATGGGGGAAATGCTCACTTTGCAATGCTCACTTGCAGTTTTATCATAAACTGCAGGGTGGCTCTTCTAGTCAGTCCAGGTCGTGTATGGCACAGTTTATACAAACATCTATATAATCATCAATTTGGAAGTTGTGAAGCTTTAGAAGAATTCAGCATTTGACATAGTTGCCAAAATACTACTTTCATAAAATCCCTGCATCTATTTTATGTTGACACAAAACCAGAGCTTTCAAACACAAGTGACAAAACAAATGCCCTGTCAAATACATGGAGGAATATAGAAAACACTTGTTGTGCTCATGATTGGTCAACAATACAGAGATTGATAATATGGAATGTTGTAGTATGGAGTATGACAGTATCTGTGTTCTTGAGTCCTCAGACCCTCAGGGTCAGACCAGGTTCAGTTCATCACCAGAGTTATGTGTCTATGTAACAAGGAAGCTTGATGACTTTTTCACTGACATCTGTGAATCTCCTATCTGTGTTAGCCGGAACGTAATTTGGCCTTACCTTTCAGACAAACTATAGCACTAATGTGTTCCCTTAAACTGAAGGGGAACTGTACTGAACAATACATAACATGAATGTATCATTTGGCACTAAAATCACTGAAGAAAGATTTTGTGGGGGGCCTTTGAGGCCAAATAAGGAAGTTCATATTACCCATTCACACTTGGTAAAATTACCACTATTAATTAATTACCACTACTTCTGATCATTTACTGTACAATTCACACAACTTGCAATGCTTGGCACAATGGATGGAGTAAAAAGTTCCCTGGCAGTTTTCACAGCCAGTATTACAGAGTTGGCAGTTACTACAGTATGTTACTGTAATGTCTACATTCACTACTTGGCACTTCAAGCTACAACAAGAAACCCTATAATATTTTACTTTAAAGAATCAATTATAAAACAACTTGAAATACTTACGTCTATTACTCTAGCATCAAAGGTATTTCACTTGAGATGAACAATCACTTAGGTTCACTGAAGTTCCACTAATTCAATGCAACATTGTTTTCTACATGTTTTTCTCACATCCGCTACACTCATTTCCTTTCTACATATGTATACATTCTGATATATGGACATCTCTAACACTATTTACTATTCATTTCATGGCACACAGACACAGTCATTGACCTCATTCTCTATTTACATTGGATTTTCAAAAACAAAACAAAAAAGGTCTCACAACATCTGATTGAAGATCTGAATTTGTTCCCATATATGTACAGATTCACTTTAAAGCTTGAGATTTCCACTCATTTGGATTGGCAGGAGTAGCACCAGTGCCCATAGGTTCCCCTGTGCCATACAGACACACAAGTTCCCATCTTTTCACCAATTACATAAAAAGACAGTCTTTCAACTGCCAGTTGTGTTAGATCAACAAAGGCAAAAAAAAAACACTTGCTTAAAAAACAGTGGGAGCACTGTCTGAGAAATCATGGAGACAGATTTTTATAAAACCACAAAGCTTTTCCTTTTCAATGAAGGAAATGGGTTGAATTTTAAAGGAGCTATGCAAAAACAAACTTTAAGTTCTAGTAGGAGAAAAAGGGGGTGCTTATTCCTTCCAATATCTACACTCAAGAAACAGAGCAATTTACACCTTAAGTGTAAGCAGATCCAAGACAAGTGTGCCCAAACAGATAAAAAATAATTAACTGATCTTGGTCAATTTTGTGTATGTGCTTGAATGTTGAATATGGCACAGCAGCTACACTTCCTTGAAAGTGTAGATTAGCAGAACAACTGACACTGGGCATTAAACAAAATGTTGAGAACAGATCTAGGGACAATCAGCATTTTTTGCCATGTTGGTTTGACACAAGATGTCTCGTCAAGAAACCTGATAGTCCTAACTTCTCCTTTTCTCTTGTTTCTATGCATGTTCCCCATCTTGACCGCCGACTCTAAGTGACCTTCGCATGCTCCGAAGCCGTGGCCCACGATGTTTGTCGTCCATGGCCATCTCTTCTTCATCTGACAGTGACAGCATCATGGAGTAGGCCTGTGTTTTGGACCGACGTTGCCTGTTTGACCTTTCCCCCCCGTCTGACTCAGCTTCTCCCATAACTCCACCGTAGTAGTCTACCACGTCCACGCTGATGTCGTCCATCGTCGTTTCGGAGATGGGTTTGTAATCCAGCGGGTCGCCATTGAGCAGTTTTCCCAGCCCGTGCTGACCATTGATGCCAGCCGGTTTCTTGTCGCCCTCCTCTGCATGTTTGGGGCGCCCGTTCACCTTATGAGTCTCCGCTTCCTTGTCAGCCATCACGTCATCTTCCTCACCGGGGGTGTTGTCTGGAGAGCTTTGCTTGTTTCCATTTATCAGTGCTGGAGGAGACCCAGCAGCCATTTGTTCTCCAATATGGCCATTGCTGGGACTGAACTTTTTCTCCAAGCTCCCGTTGCCCTCAGTGTTCTCCTTCCTGGGTGTGATGGTTGGAGATTCGATAAAGTTCTGGATCTGTTCAAAGTAAGATTCGTCCTTGTCAGCAAGCTCGACCAGATCTTCTGCCGAGGTTGGGGACTTGCCGGATGCGGCATCTTGGTCCTCTTGCTCGTGCTTGCGGAGATGGCGGTCGAGGTTGGTCTGTTGGCCGAAGCAGCGCTCGCACTGGGGACACTTGAACGGCTTCTCCTTGTTGTGGATGTTACGCACGTGGCGTTGGAGGTTGGATGATATGCTGAAGGAGCGGTCGCAGTACTTGCAGCGGTACGGCTGCTCGCCCGTGTGGGTGCGCAGGTGGCGCGTCAGGTTAGCCGAACGTGGGAACAGCTTGCCACAGTATCGACAGGTGTACCTGTCCTTCCCCTTGCCTCGCACCACCGGATCAGCCAGCTGCGACGCCATTGGTGGGAACTCCCCAACAGGCATCATTCCTCCACCTCTATTGCTCATTTCGTAGGCTGTTCCATTCTGCATCAAGTGCTCGCTGGCATTGAATGGGTAGTTAGCATGACGCATGTACTTCTCCTGGATTCCACTGTAGATCCTGTCTGTAAACTTTCGCTTCTCCACACGATAGATTGGGTCCATAGCCAGGGGGCTTGGACGTGCATAGGTAAGACGGGGGTTACCACGTGGGGAAGAGGTGTAGGTGGTAGCCATGAGGCTCCCAAAGGTGTGAGTTTTCCTGGACTCGGCCACGTTTCTAGCGTGGTCCGGATCACCCTTCCGAGGGTGAGTGCTCAGATCGAGAGGTTGGTCTTCCCCACTAGTGGTTTGTGCTGCCATCCTCTCTGACTTCTTCACAGACAGGTCAAATGGCTTCTCAGTCTCGGCAGCAGTCGGGTATGGTCCGGGTGGCTTCCCCTCATGATGCTGTGCTCTCATGCTCCTCATTTCCTCCCCATCATTACCAAAGTACTTATCGGCAATTGAGGCTATGGCCTTGATGGTGTCAGCACCAGAGGTTGGAATGGCTGCAGACTGGTCGTTTGGCTTCAGGAAAGCAGATTCATCTTCTGGTTCCTCCTTGACAGTGGGGTCGTTCTTCTGATGTTTTGCAACCCTTGATTCTTTGTGTGAGGAAGACTTTTTGTCTGTCCCATCACCTTCACTTTCTGAGTCCAGCTCACTTCCTCCGGAGGTCTCCAGGTCACTTCCTGTTGGGGTGCTTACATCGGAGACATCGCTGCCTTCCGACAGGTCAGTGGCTCTCTCTTTGGTGTTGGCACCTGATTTGGCTCTGCTGTCATCTTCTTCCTGGTCTGTGGAGGAATCTTTGGTGGACCCTGTAGAGGCAGGCTGAGCCAGCAGGTGGGCCATGGGAGAGCTGAGAAGGGCTTTCTGTGGTACCATGCCAACAGCATTCAGGAACGGCGGGCGGGAGAACGTGGAGGTTGGTGGGAAGAAGGTTGACCTGGCTGATACGGTTGATGCGGAGGACGGATGGTGGGATCGCAGGGCCGTGTTGCTGGGGTATGATACGGCGGGCGGCTGCATGCGGCTGGACAGTAAGGAGGCAGCTGCAGTTTGACTCAGTGGGACGGACTGCACAGAGGACAGGCTGGCAGGCTGGGGGACAGTGGTCGGCGGGTGGAGGCCTCCCGTCCCAAAGTAGTCCATCAGGCTGGCAGGAGGCATGTTCCTCAGCGGCATGCGGCTGGACGGAGGGAGGGGGGTTCCACTCTGTGACTGGGAAGCTGCCCGATACATGGCAGGCATGCTGATGCCAAAGTTGTTCCTACCTTCACAGAAGCGGCGATGCTTGTTCAGGGAGGCCATGGTGGAGAAGAGCTGGCCGCAGTCACGACACTTGATCTGCTGGCGGCAGTCGGCATGCATGCGCTTGTGGCGACACAGGTTGGAGAACTGTGTGTAGGACTTGAGGCAGACCTCACAGGTGAATGGTTTGATGCTGCTGTGGATGTGCTGATGCTGCTTCAGCCCGCTTGATGTTGCGAAGGTCTTCCCACACTCTGGACAGGCGTGGCTGCGAGCCCCGACGTGCTGGGAGCGGATATGTCGCTGTAGATTGCTCGGGTCTGTGAAAACCTTGTCACAGTTTTCACAGGGAAATCGCTTCTGCTCGTCGTGGGACATTTGGTGACGAATCAGGTTTGACTTCCAGTTGAAGGACTTTGGACACTGGTCACACTTGAACTCACGGCTCTCGCTGCCATGGCCCGTCATCACATGTCGCTCCAGGCTAGGCATGTTGGGGAAGATGCGGTCACAATCTGTGCACTCGAAGAGTTGGGATGTCAGCTCTTCTGTCTGCCTACTCTTGAAATCTTCATTGATGCTGTTGAAGATGGCCAGACTGTTGTTACAGGCGTACTTCTGGTGTCGGCGTAGGGCTACCTTCGACTTGAACAGGTCATCACACTCACCACAGCGGAATCGCTTCTCTTCTGGAGATGAAAGAAAGAAAGCAATTTAGATTTCAGAACAAAGAAAAAATGGCTCCAGTACATATTTCTGTCTTTTTACAGGCAATGCTTGTCCCTTGTTCAGAAATATCACTTGTGGCTAGAGCTAGAGCTGAAATAACATTACATTTGATAATGTTGTTTCACAGCAGCTAACAAACATTATAAGACTTTACTTAATAACTAAACTAAATCACTGTACTTATTTGCAGCATTTCCATTTTTGATCCCTCCCTACTAATCAAGATATATTCTTATATATATATATATATGTATATATGGCTGTGCAGAAATTATTTTCTAAGTCTTTACACTTACCTTCAAAGTTTGGCGGCATGGTTCCATCAGGATACATGGCATCCTTCATGTAAACCATCAGCTCTTCTCCCATCTCCACATCCTTCACCACCTTGTAGTACATCTGGAAGGTAAAAATGAGAATGCTAGGTTTAGGCTGGGTCAGTGTATACCTGTTTTCATAAGATGGATTGGTTATTCATGACAACGAACCTATCAACAACCAGACATGATTGAAGGTAAATGGGACAGTTTGGTTATATCAGGACCAGACATGACCACCTATTTCCTAGAACAGGTCGAGGCATCTTTATTGAATTGGAAATCATCAAGTTTGTCTGACCCAGACTCCATTGTGTTTCATAATGCTATTTTTCTTTATTTTTGCTTTTGAGAAAATTTTGTTCAAATCCAAAAATGCAAATAAAACATTTAAGATGTAATGTAATAAAAATATGCCCTTTCTCCAAAATACTAGTACTAGCCAACACATTTTCCCACAGCGTTCATCGATCATTTGAAGCTGATAACTGGAACAAAGCTAGACACCATAGTATAATGTCTATTTCATTGATACAGCTTTCTATACAGTCTCAGTGTTCTGTAAGAATCACCTAACAAATGTTTACACATTTTGGGACTTGCCACATATACTGCAGTAAATGCTACTAAATAGTTTTGTCTGTTATACATACATTTAACAACCCTACAACAAGGATTAAGCCAATCATCATTACCACATTGTTACTTAACAATGACTCAATGATCAACCAACCCCATTAAAAATGAGCAGAGATGACATAACATTTCACATTGAACTAAATATAGCAGTTGTACCACACCCAACAAACTAGCTGTGCCAGAACAAACCCCAAGACCCTTGTTTCTCATGGGAAGAAAACGCAGTATATGTCTTTTTCCCATACTGAAGTCATCACCTTGGCCAAGTGTGACAGCTTTGACACTGGGATATCTTTGGAATCAGCCTGTTGGCTCATCTCCCCCAGCTTACCCATACCAGACTTCCCCTCCCCCAAGCCTAAATCCATCCTGCTGCATCTGTTATCAGTCAGTGTGGAAGGAACCTTTCCTTACACTACATTGTATCTATTCGTGATGGCTTCAAGGTGTTCAATGCTTGCAATTATGACTGTGACCCTTGGTCATGGCCTTTGTTTTTCCAACTGGAGTGTGTTACCACCAAAGCGCCCATCCTGACACCACAACTCCCTGGCTTTGTCACAACTTGTCAGTTTTATTGGGTAGAGTTTCATTGGGTGGACACTTCCCATTTTCTGGCAGCCTATGTATCATTGATAAGTTCTCTTATATTTCATGATGATTAATGTCGTGAATGACAGCTAGGAGACTGCAGCTGGCTGGGCACCTACCCTGGGGACTTAACCCAATCATATATTGACCAGCCACTGTCTTCTGCCCCAAGCCCTATGGACCTAGTGTCAAAAGTTCTAAGTCAAGCTCAATAGAATCATTTTGTGTTCCTTGTACAGTACACCTGGTCCTACTTCCAAGTCAATACAAAAGTACAATGGAAAACAAACATATTCTGCATAATGTCTTTCAGCTTCCCTATCAAGATGGACCTGGTGCCAAAGAATAATCTTGCAAAATAGTAAGACTTATTTTGTAATAAGGAAAAAGAAAAATGGAACAAGCACAGTGCCAAAGTTTACTTTTTATGCCTGTCACTATTGAGACATTTAATTTTGCCTACCTGTGCTGAGATGCAAAAGCGTGCAGTACAAGCCCTTTAAACTATAGGTTGACAACACAAGCGTCGTAACCCACAGTGTTCCTTCGTTCCATCCCTTGTTTACATCAAAATTGAATCTGAACAATTCCACCATCTAGCCAACATTTGCATCCACACTTTCTCACCACATATTATGTATAAGCAGAACATCACAGAAATGTTATCATCCTAAGAAAGCATGGGCTGGTCCCCGTGCTACAATGCGTATTGTTTTCTCACGTAAAGATCTACTTTGCAGTATCTGTGCACGACAATGGGAAAGTCTATTGTCTGAAGTCTTTGTGTTTGCTTTGTTCTTCAGCCCCTTTCTATCAGTGCGAGCCATTGTTCGGATGAAACCCTTTCTCCGGTTATTTTGCGGCAAAGTGCAGCGTAGTCCGGGACACCGCTGTCGGCAGCATTTGTTTCCCAAGAAACACAAAGTTTTTGATAGGATTCCTGACACATATCAAAAGGTGTCATGACATGATGAAGTGTCGCTGGGGTTAAGGTCGAACCACTTCCTTTCTGTGAAACCCAATCCAAGACTCACAACAAAGCAGGAGGAGGATCAGGGCCACAAGGTCACTGCGCAGGCCTGTCTAACAAAGAATGCCCAAGGACTAGACAGAACAACAAGGAACAAATGGCATCACGTAAGTGTCTCTGCCTCCTGTACACTATCAAGGCAAGAGATTATGGAAGAATTTTAATACAATTTTCTTTGTGCTGTTTTTTAAAGCACCTGGCTCCCACCACAGCTTGATGGGAGATCTGCTCTCTAGAACAAATCAGGCAGATTTCAAATTTGAAAATTTATGTCTGAGTCATCAAAATTATTTACAAATCTTTGTAAATTATTATCAAAATTATTTACAAAGACAGAAGTTTCTGTTTCAAATCACATGTATTATGTAAATAAAAATATGCAAGAGAAGTCCTGACAACATGATTCTCTACTTCTCAAGGCAGTTCAACTTCCTAAGTCGTTACTACCCACGGATGCTGCTTTATTTTATTGCTTTTCTTTCACCATATTTCCTCCCGTGACTGTAAAACTTATCAACCCGTGCTCATTGTTCATAAAGGGAACATCCTAATACATTTATCTTCCTTGTTCATGACCCTACATGTCAAAGCCAAGATACCCTGCCCCATAAAACAGAAACATTGCGAGGCGCAGAGAATGAGCACACTAAAGTTACGATGAGAAAACTTAAATGGTTTAATTAACAGCAGGAATATTAGAGCTTCCACTAGATGCGGAGCTGCCATCATTCTCGTGTTCGCATTGATTCAGAGGAACCTTTTACTGTCGTAAAAACTGCTGTGGTCAGGGGCATGCTCTCAGGTCAACATATTTAATGCTCAATTCACAACCATTAACACTGAAAGTGCAAGGTCCGCCATAAAATCACACCCATAAATGTAACATCCCGAAAGTCTTCCCATCAGTCTTCTACGGATTTGTCGAAGCCTCGAAAAATATGGTGGACATAGAAAAGGCCCAACGTCAAAGGAAGGGACCTTACGGAGTACTAGGTGCCATTTAGGTACCATACGAGGGTGATAAAAATTGCTCTCCCCACCACTCTCATTTGAGCTGTAATGAAGAAGAATAACTGCCAGGGGTATCAGACCAAGACTTGAATAAACATTACCCACGACACTGACAGTTAGGATGTATTTCCAATCAGTGGCGGAAACGTGCTAATGTCAAAAATGCGGGTGCAATGGACTGTTACCAGATAACGCCACCATTAACAGGGATTAGAATTCAGAAAGATCACACAAAATCTGCTGGAAAGTCAATAATATAGACCTTTGATGTACCCAAGGTTTAGCCTACAAATAGTTTCAATTAATTTTGAAAGTTATTGGTCATTTGGGTGCTGACTTCATGCTGCCCCTTCCATCTTCCTTACAGGGCTGTGGCGTGCCGTGACCTCGACGAGCAAAGGTGCCACATCCGTTGTCTCCCATGGCAGGATCCTATTGACTACATTGTACACTCAGCGCTAAGGATGAGGTTCTCTGGCATCTATCAACAGCCCCTAGGCTGTCATGAGACAGGTTTATATTGACAATAGATGGAGAGAATCCGAAACCATCCACGAGTCCAGATTCTCCCTGTCTCTGGAGATGGGGAAATATTGACAATATTGTCCCAACAATACCACAGACAACATATCTTTTAATCAACGTGCAAGGAATGCACTATCCGGCTCCTCTCAGGAATTGAGGTGAGCAAAAATGATATCAAGTCGAGCTGCTGGCCGCTCGAAGAGGTGATGAGACAGTATTGACCGGACAGCTGACAACAGAAAGGAGGATGGGGCTGGCTTTTAATTGAAATGCAGGGCACAAGGGGCAGCCTTGCTTTTCATGATAGGACAGAGATATTGATTGCAATGAGGTAAAGAGTATCATCACATCTGTGTCCCTCTTAAGAACAGCGTATTGACTGCACAGACGCTCGCAACAAGGATGAGATATCTTGTAATTGAAAGAAGTGGTATCAGGGGGCCTTCTGCCTGTCACAAGGCGTCTGATTTATCGACTGAAGAGCCTGCGAAGAAAGCCACAGGAAACATCTGATAATTAAACAGACAGTCAGGTGAAACATTCGGGTCACTAAGGTTTCAGGCAAGGACCATTGTGAGGGAGCTCAGATCGAAACTTTCAATAGACATGACAGTTACACTGCAGACAATAAGTTAATGGTGATCTCTTTAGTTGGCCTTGAGGCTTCATAACAATAATGGAGACAGAACATTTCTAGT
>NW_017804131.1:3405522-3406780 GCF_001625305.1 Branchiostoma belcheri
AGATGTTTTTTTCGTTCTCTATTACATGTCACAAGTGTTTCATAGTCCTATTATCGAACGAAGCAGACTTATAGAATTTCCTCATTAATTATGCAAATTAGCTCCTGATTTGCATAATTATCATTTGATTGTGTCAAGCATCACTTCAGCTACCTACATACCAAAAATCATGACAATCCGTCCACCGGTTCTTGAGTTATCATCCTTCGAAAATTTTTCAACAAATGCTCCTGCAGTTCCAGAACAAGGCGCTAGGGAGGCTAAACTTATGTCACTTCTTCCCTACCCCAAGAGCTATCTACCAACCAAAATTCGTGACCCTGACATGTCCAGATTGCGAGATATCAAAACCGGAAGTTCTGCTGCAGTACCAACAAAAGCCGCCAGGGGGCCCAAAATCTAATCATTTCTAGGTCTTATCAAGACCTACCCATCTACCAAGTTTCATGACAATGCATACTAAGCTTCTTGAGTTATGCTGTTCACAGACAGACAGACAAACAGACGGACAAACGCTACTGAAAACATAACCTTCTTGGCGAAGGTAATAATATGTCCTGCCTCAATTGATGCTAAGTGCAACCAAACTCTGTATGAGGAAATGAGGCCACCTAGCAGGAACTGCTGTGTGCATCAGGCACATACAGCACATTTACAATTGTACCTGTATGTTCATGTGCAGCACCTAAGGACTGAAATTTCTATTCATATGACACAGCACGCTTTTTCTTTGTTATTCTTATTTTTACAAAGAGCCATCTTACTTTGATATGGGCTTTGAAAGAAGAGGATGCTTGTCTGTGAAGCTCTTTATTTCCCATAGGACTGTGGTTGAGCAAAATATATTTTTTGTCTAAAGGGTTGGGTAAAAAATGTGCTGGTAGAAAATTTTGCATGAAAAAAGAGCACCTGAGATTTGTGAGTATAACGTTATATATCATTTTTAGTTCATGTTCACTGTTACACCATTGTTGCTCTGTAACATGACTTGTTTTATTTCATGACCTCATCTACTGTGGAATTCTGGGATGACCCACAATGCTGTTGTGATGGCCTTTTGTCCGGCTGCACGTTATCTCCCAACATGCTGAACTTTCAGCAGAGTTCAGAAGCTGGGAGACAGCCAGCTGTGCCCATCATGATAAATGTGCAATTCTCCCTCAGTAAGTCCACATGCGATCCCTTTTACAATGGTGATTTAGCTGGTAAATCATCTCAATGACACTTGAACTAGAGTATCCTTGAGAAAATCCGCCTG
>NW_017804131.1:3406800-3436694 GCF_001625305.1 Branchiostoma belcheri
TCTGCTGGAAAGTCAATAATATAGACCTTTGATGTACCCAAGGTTTAGCCTACAATAGTTTCAATTAATTTGAAAGTTATTGGTCATTTGGGTGCTGACTTCATGCTGCCCCTTCCATCTTCCTTACAGGGCTGTGGCGTGCCGTGACCTCGACGAGCAAAGGTGCCACATCCGTTGTCTCCCATGGCAGGATCCTATTGACTACATTGTACACTCAGCGCTAAGGATGAGGTTCTCTGGCATCTATCAACAGCCCCTAGGCTGTCATGAGACAGGTTTATATTGACAATAGATGGAGAGAATCCGAAACCATCCACGAGTCCAGATTCTCCCTGTCTCTGGAGATGGGGAAATATTGACAATATTGTCCCAACAATACCACAGACAACATATCTTTTAATCAACGTGCAAGGAATGCACTATCCGGCTCCTCTCAGGAATTGAGGTGAGCAAAAACGATATCATGAAGTCGGGCTGCTGGCCGCTCGAAGAGGTGATGAGACAGTATTGACCGGACAGCTGACAACAGAAGGAGGATGGGGCTGGCTTTTAATTGAAATGCAGGGCACAAGGGGCAGCCTTGCTTTTCATGATAGGACAGAGATATTGATTGCAATGAGGTAAAGAGTATCATCACATCTGTGTCCCTCTTAAGAACAGCGTATTGACTGCACAGACGCTCGCAACAAGGATGAGATATCTTGTAATTGAAAGAAGTGGTATCAGGGGGCCTTCTGCCTGTCACAAGGCGTCTGATTTATCGACTGAAGAGCCTGCGAAGAAAGCCACAGGAAACATCTGATAATTAAACAGACAGTCAGGTGAAACATTCGGGTCACTAAGGTTTCAGGCAAGGACCATTGTGAGGGAGCTCAGATCGAAACTTTCAATAGACATGACAGTTACACTGCAGACAATAAGTTAATGGTGATCTCTTTAGTTGGCCTTGAGGCTTCATAACAATAATGGAGACAGAACATTTCTAGTCAAAGGTATACATGTAGGTAGGCTTTGGGTGTGATCCATCAAAATTCATCCAAATAATGAATACCAAATATTTTATTTTTGTTCAAGCCTAGTAAAGACATCAAAATTATTTGCTCCTCTTTTACTTTTGTTTTACTCATAATTTTAGTGTGCTATAATTTTCATCACTATTATAATTCTATGATGACTGGTTTGTTGTTAAGTTTCGGCTCAAATGGCATTGTTTGAAAAGGGACAAACCCTCTCAAGACCACATAGAGCTCGAGCTTACAACAGGGATACAGTGTACTGGAAACCCAAGCTGTATTAAGAATTGTATTAAGCATTAGGCAACTTCCCAGAATTACCTTTATTCCTGAAAAAAAAAAGGAAAAGATTTAAGAATACAGTAATTGAAGCAGTGTGGTCCTCGATCCTACCTGGTCGTTAATTTGGAGGGCGACCATGTTCTGTTCATTGTAGTTGCGTGCACTGCGGATGTATTTCATCCAGTTCCCCGTGCCTGGTTCGCTGGCATCAACAATGAACTTCACCTTCCCAAACTCATCAACAATCTGGAAAACATAAAATGATAATAGGTATTGAGATGCTGAACTGGTTTATATTAAAATTTTTGGTTTGATTAATTGTAACATTAATAAAGATATACTTTTTTTTTACTACTTACATTTCATCACTGCTGAAACTTAAGAGATAGCGAAACAGGTGTTACATATTACAGTAATGTAAAACTGACCCTGTGTTGTTATTGATGGTACAAATAAGATTTTGGAATATTGTGTTCACATAAAAACCAGCTGAAGAGTCCTTCTCAAGTTGTGATCATTGCGTACATAATAAAAATATTTACACTGACATGTTGATGCCAGAGTCATCCAGAAATGTTAGATTTCACAAATTACATAAATTTCATAAATTACAATAAGTTAATAATTTATCCTAACAATAGAATGTACAATGAAATATATTTTGTAGATACGACATACATTCTTATGAATTACATAAATTTGTCAACAAAACATCTTTTTGTGTAACATTCCGTCCTTGAACCACTTTACAACCATCTATTCATATTTGTTAAGCTTCAGCCATATCAGAAATGGTCCCTGACCCTTTTTGCCAGGGATCATAAATGGCTACAAATCTAGGTCACAGAGCATGTGTTGAACTGTTTAAATAAGTATGTGTACACATAGTGGTCCAGGAGGGATAGCAGGTGATTCCTTAATTGCTATGGCTCTGTCTTACAAGATGTAGAACATCTTTACATGTGCTTAAAGGACTATGAAAACATCTGCTGAGGACATGCTAGATGGCACTTTGTGCAACAAACTTATGTGTACATGTAACAGTATTATACAAGACAAACTTTAGCAAAATTAGGTACAACAAGCGAGCCTCATGGACAAGCGCAATTTCAGTGCAGTGGATGCCTACAACTACTGGTATTATAACTTTAGAACATTGTCTAGTCAAATGCAAAAATGTATGATAAAGATTTTATGTCTATCTTCTAAAATCCACCTTGTGAATCAATAAGCTACATCTCTACCATCTCGTGTGATGATCTAGTGGAAGGGTATGGAATGGGTGCCCCCCTCCCTCATTCACAGAGGAGGAACTTGCAAAAATCATGTCACTCCTGTTGGTAGCAGCCTCATCAAGTCAACAGGCAAAATTTCAAAACATCTAGGCAACTTTAAACAACACTTAGCCATCTTCAACACAAAATAACCATGGAAATGGTTCATTTCTTTCATGTGGGAAGATTGAAAAATTATCCTCTTCCAGCCAGTTTCCAGGAATTTCCTCCTGGTCAGCTATGTTCCTGAACTCCCACTGTGTTGGTCATGTGATTTCTTCTGGCCTATCATATGAAGGGTAGAAAATCTCTGACCAATCAGAAGTCTGTACTGCCTTGACAGGAAAAAGACCTCAAAATGGCTGCTAAGACCTGGAAGTTCTGGACTTGATCAGGTAAAAATGTACGAAAAATAAGTATTGTACAAAAGTTACAGTATACTTGAATGTGGTCATCCTTGTCTAAAAGAGTGTAGACTTGATGCAAGTCAATGTCTTTGTTCCAAACTCTTTTTACAACCATCCTTGATGGTTTTTATATAATCTTTTAATATAGAATTGTATTTTGTATTTTGACTGTTTAAAAGTCAAGGAGGTGGGATGTGACTTATAATAATAATTATAATGAAATAGGGAGAGAGAGCCCAATGTCATAGTTTACTGCCATGGATGGCATTTGCAGTTGCATCTTCTAACTTTAATTTTTTGTATGAAGCTAGAGAGCATTTTCACTCACTGGGGATACATTTGAGTCAAAATGTTGACCGTCCTACTTGTATTGCTAATTTTCATATTCACTCACATAAGGTGATAGATTAATATGTCTTGCCTCAATTGATGCTAAGTGCAACCAAACTCTGTATGAGGAAATGAGGCCACCTAGCAGGAACTGCTGTGTGCATCAGGCACATACAGCTCACATTTACAATTGTACCTGTATGTTCATGTGCAGCACCTAAGGACTGAAATTTCTATTCATATGACACAGCACGCTTTTTCTTTGTTATTCTTATTTTTTACAAAGAGCCATCTTACTTTGATATGGGCTTTGAAAGAAGAGGATGCTTGTCTGTGAAGCTCTTTATTTCCCATATAGGACTGTGGTTAAAATCTTTTGTCAAAAGGGTTGGGTAAAGAATTTGCAGGTAGAAAATTTTGCATGAAAAAAGAGCACCTGAGATATATGAGTATATCATTTTTAGTTCATGTTCACTATTACACCATTGTTGCTCTGTAACATGTTGTTTTATTTCATGACCTCATCTACTGTGGAATTCTGGGATGACCCACAATGCTGTTGTGATGGCCTTTTGTCCGGCTGCACGTTATCTCCCAACATGCTGAACTTTCGGCAGAGTTCAGAAGCTGGGAGACAGCCAGCTGTGCCCATCATGATAAATGTGCAATTCTCCCTCAGTAAGTCCACATGCGATCCCTTTTACAATGGTGATTTAGCTGGTAAATCATCTCAATGACACTTGAACTAGAGTATCCTTGAGAAAATCCGCCTGTCTTCATTACGTTTGAGCCGGCGTATCAGATGAGGATAGAGAAAGACAGATAGTGGCTTGCCATGCTTTAATGAAGTAATGTGTACACGATATTGAAAGGGACTTAAATTTCCATTTGGGTCAGGCAACACAGGGAAAGAAAACTACTTTGCAGGTATGATGAGAATGTGTCATCTCTAATTACGCGGAGCTGATGCATTACATCTTTTGGCACGGGGAGATGAGGTGGAACGTTTCGCTCCAAGAGGAAAGGGCTTCTTCTCTTGCCTTGACATGATAAACGGTCGCAACCTTTTTATAGCCACCATATATTAGTTTCCATCCCCACCATAATGTGCATGTTCCCACCACAGAAAGTAATATCCTTGTTATGAGTATCTCCAGACTTATTATATCACAGCATCCACAATTTGCATTACTGAAAAGCAGAGGAATGGCCGGTTAGCTTTGAAGTGAATCAATCTACGCTTCAGGTTGTCTGCAATCATTCCGATGTTTGCTATGGTTATTAATATTCCAGGCAGGTATCGGTGGGGGGAGACCATCGGAGGAAAACTGCAAGCTATGTATTCTCTGAAATTAAACTTTCACACATTACTCCAGGCATATCGCCATTAATTGCTTATTATACTCCGTGCCCAATTAGGGAGGGTAGGACATGACAGGCCTATTGTGCAAGAAGAAATATGCTGTCGGTACAATTTTCTCTGTTGAGCGTACAAAAATGGGGGTGTTATCAGTGCCAAAAAAAATGGTTTGGGCACAGGATGGGGTAGCCTGTGTGTTCTGTCTTTTGTCATCTAACACTCTATAACCTTGACCATAGCAGTGGAAGACGCCCTCTGCCATAATTGGCCCGGGCTGTCAGTGAGCCATCTGCTTATTTGGTTGGACATACTTTCAATTCTCTGTCTATCAGTTCGGTGGGATTTTGCAGAGGGTGGAACATCCAGGCTGGATATTCCTGCCCCCAGGAGAGGACATACCAGGGTGGGAGTAGGAATGAGTTGGATTCAAGTGGAGGAAGATCAATTACAATGTCAACTATGGCCGGGTGATGCCCCCACTAACATGTTTTGCAGGTGTCCCTGTTTCTTTTTCTGTTTGGCGGTAGAGATCAAACCAAGAAGTCCCGCCGACTGCTGGAATATAGTGTCTGACACCAGCAGTAATGGGGCAAATGGAAAGGGGAGGAGGGAGGGAGCATGGTTCTTAAAGTTCAAGATGAAAGAATTTCACACATGGAGGTACGTTAAACTATGACAACAGAAGACTGGGAAAACATAAAAGAGATACACAAGGCAGAAACCTGTGGGGATCGTGTTTGGAGATGGGAGCCATGAGTTTGGGGTTGAGAAAGGTGACACACATGGTCTCTGTCAGCCTTCAGCCTGGTCCAGCTGGCTTCGGCAGGCAAACAGTAGATATTTGGTTACAATGGCAGTGTCACGCTGAGGATGATATAGTGTGTGTCAAGGCGAAACAGAGGGATGTGGTGTGATTTATGGGACCATGCCTCTCATAATAGGTAAAGGCATGGTGTTGATGCGTGCCTGCCCTGGCATTTGCCAGCCCCAGCCGCGGATCTGCGGTCTCCTCATGAGACACCATAATCGGATGATGGCCCCGCCATTCTGATGGCATCCCATCATACTGTCCTGTACACCATAAAGCAGATGTTCAATCGTATTAATTTTCAGCAAAATAACTTATTGAACGCGGGCGAGAATATGGATTTCCAATCATACCAAGCGGCACGGGCTGTCGGCCAAATTGAAGTGTCAGCACATCTTGAGGTGATTCCTCCCACCCAGGCAGACACCAAACCTGTTCCACCTATCTAGACAAACCACAAGATTAAAAAGGACTTGTTGAAAGTGTTCCGACCGAAAAACATTCCTGCCCTGTTCCTGTTTTCTCACTACTCATCCTCCCTCCTGCTTGCTTGCTTTCCCTGGAATTCTGCCCTATCTACCCGGCCATGAAGCGACTTGACATGTCAAAATACTTTTTAATTAAAAGTACACTTGCAAGGCCCTCTCTGGGTAATTGGAGACACAATGCCGAAGTCATCCCTGTATTACAGCACCAAGGTGGCCACCTTGACTTAATTTGCCGAACAGCTTTTTGTCTGGCTGCGGTATTGATGTATCCCCGTGTTTATTTATCTACTGGGTACTATCACAAGAGATGCATTGCCCAGAAGACCCGGCAGGTAGACCTCTTTAATATCTCCTATCTCCGACACTCTACCTTTGGGGACCTAATAAAGCCTGCATCAACCTTCCCTGATGTGTCATCCCCTACTGCAATTTCCCTGTCAGGTGGTCATAAATCAGCTCGCCATCTTCACCCGCTGCCCCAGCAGTCCTGACGGTATTAAGACTTGATGGATGCCAAGGATGTAACCCGCTGCACTTTCTCCACAGACATCTTCTCGATAAGGTTACCACTCTGCTCAGGAAATTCTCCACATTCTTTGTTCGCAAAGAGGGATCAAATTCAAGACTCTCCCCGAGTGGAGGAAGTGCGAGATGAAACTTGACAGTCATCGGATTGCAGGGCTCGCCGAAGTTCAGCCTCGTTTAGAAGTCTTTTCATTTGGGCGATTTGAGTCATTGATGTACATGGTGGGGGAAATAACCATTTCCTTGAACATTATAGATCTGCTTTGTCTATTAGCCGATTGATGGGCGGTAGATTTGCATGCTCGATACGTTATGTATTGAACTTGAGGCATTACCCCAGATCCTCCAGGGAGCCTAAAGATCTCTTCTTTAAAAGACAATGGAGCCTTCCATTTGTATGGGCCACATTACAGGTAATAAAGCCGGAAATTAAAATGAATAATCTACGAAGGCGAGATAGACAGTCGGCAATAAAGGGCAGGTTATCTTCGCAGTTCAATACAGCGATATTTATGGGGTATTCTTGTATCATATTTCCATGACATCTTTTAATTAAATGCGTTGCTCCCTAAAACGAGCCTACAAATGTACTGTGAGGGACCGCATTTGTCACGAAGATGGATGAGGTACTTTGTGACTCTGCAGGGCATATCTCACATGTTGACAATACTCTTCACTGTTGCACAAAATTCCCGTAATGGCGCTCGGACCATATTGAATACACCTGGCCACATCTGGTCACTTAAGACAGGATGCCTGATGTGCACGATAACAGTGGGCACACTTTTAACACTTTAAGGTCTTCTCACTTGGGTGGCGGCAATCTCTGTACCTCCCGATGCCCAATTTATTACCAAAATCTCATCATTTCTGAATATGGAAACCTCAAGATATATGCGGGAGATAAACCTGATCATCTTTATCTTCTGGTTTGCTATTATTACTCACTGCCTTATGGTTATATATCACTGTATATGGGGACAGCAGGAATTGCGGGCTCTAATTTCCTACCGAGTTATGCAGAGTTCAAACTTTGTGGGGAAATTCAGAGACAGCTCCGGCACATAAGTGATCCCAGGAGGACGGATTTGTGGATGTCATCCTCTTTTAATGTCTTCAATCGTGTTGATGGAACGCATTTGCCTCCTGCTTTTGGTAATCCTGTTAGTTCCATAGGTATCGACTGGGCTTGATGAATGTCCAGAATAGAGTGCATCAAATTATGTGTGGAAAATAAAGTAAGTTGGATGAATCCCTTGCTGGGGATGAGTCTTTACCCGTCCCATTTGTCACCCCGATATTGCGGCTGGCAATGGAATTAAGCTGCACTGTAAATTCCGACTTGAGCGATACATTTCACACCCAGGGAGGAGATAGTGCCCCAGACTGACACTTCCCAGGTCCTGAAGTTCAACTGGAAGTGCAGTTTGTTTTGGGGCAGGGGGAGATTATCAGTGGGGACTTGGGCCAAATTTATCCTGTCATCCCAACAATGCACTTGTACCATCCACTTCAAAGTGGCATGCTGCACTGAACATCTGGTCTCCCATTACACATCTTTCTAATATCATCGCGGTGACTAACCCACCCTGCTTGTAATTCAACTTCAAGGGAGCTCATCGCTTGGGCCAAAATAACATCTCTGTATCACCTAAATTGGTCAGGGAATTCAGTACAACACTATGAGGTATGCAACTTGAAAGAAGAAGATTCAATTAGGTCTAATCCTCAACTGGGGCAGGGAGGGAAGCCCCTACGGACCAGCTGTCTAGAGTGCTTTAGATGTCATCGCGGAATGCTGGCTCCACAATAAGCCACTGTCGCCTCTTCAAAGAGACTCTTTTCTTAAAGCCAGCCTTCCCAGCTGCCTTGCCCGGCCCGCATGCCACCATCAGATACAAAGGTGCTGTATTGGCAATGAGGGACGTGTCAGCGGGGACCGCGATACCATCTCGGCGCGAATCCCTGTCTGCTCCGGTGGTTGTTATCGGTCCCCATCTCATTGACAAACATATTGGCACCCAATAAAATTACAACTGGGAGGCTATTACTTGAGATATCGCAGGGCGAAAGTGTGGTCGGATCGACAAGGTAGACAACTCCTTGATGGAATGTCTCTGCCGATAAGTTTGTCTACATTATCCCAATTCTGTGGGGAGATGGTACGTAAAGAGAACAGATGGTACGGAGGAAGACCTATAGAATATTTACAATTGATTCTGCTTGCTGTAACAGGATTGAAAGTGAAAGTCTCTTATATTGAGGAAATGAAGCAAGAAGTTGAGTTATAGGCTGCTGACTAGTCTGCATGCACACACAAAAAAAGAAGGAAAAAAAACAATTCACCCGATGAGAAGTTTTGCGCATGAAAACGTGGCCACCTGTGACCCTGCAATGGCCGTAGCCAGGTATAAATTTACAGGGTGTGAAAGGACGGAAAACCAAAGGATGCTGAGAGGCGGGTCTCCCTTGAAAAGAAGTCTCCACTGCGGCGGTGACAGCCATGCAAAATGTATGCAAATTAAGGAGCAGGATGGTGCAGGTGGGCCTTTGTATGTTGAAGCCTGTGGGTGGTCACTCCGCAGAATGACGAGAAATGGATTGGGGTAGGCCATATTGTGTGGAATCTTCATTAAACACAGACACATCAATCCCATTAGTTCTGCTTGGTCTGATGATGCAGCTGACTAGAGGCAGGATAGAGCTGACACAAGAGTGTAGAATTAAAAGGTGTCAGAGACAAATTTGTCCCACAAAGGAAGACAGCATAGCGAATCACACCGCACACTGTGCATGAATCGCGAGCATTGGTTACGGCTGTTCTAAGATGTTGAATGATGCCTCAAGCTGTATCCTGGAATGGCACTCCAGGTGCTTTGAAATGTCAACCGCAAGATGCATTTTCATCACTTTAATATTCAACAGCAAACTTTATTCCACTGAAAAGAGATGAGGAAGAAAGAGTAGTTTCTCTGTAAACTTTTGGAACTCTGGAGGGACATGAGGCATGTTTTTGTCCTCCAGTTATACATTTGATGCTGACATGAGTTTTAACCTTTATTATCCAAATTATGAATAGTTCCCTTATCTCACCTTGAGAAAAGGATGTGAAAATTAAAGCAATGAAACAAGCTATGAAAGTTGCGGAACTACCGCTGGTTATATGTTAGTGCTCCATGTTATCTTCAAAGCCAAGTGCCTGAGGCCGTCTCACTACAAGTGCACAGACCTGTGTTCTACTGTCTCCTCAGGGAGTATCACTAAAAGGTATTTCCAGTTGTTGGTCACATGTTGCAAGCTACAGACGTCTAGCAATTATCTGAAGTCTTCTCCCCCATAGCAACACCTTTCAGGATAAGCCTTAATCCAGATGATTTTATCTGGAGTGGTAGCTGTATTCCCAGAAATACCTCCTCCTCTTGGGAGGTGGGCAGGGATCAAGTCTGTCCTTTATGTTTTCGTGAGGGCTCATCAAATGGTATTTAAATGGTGAGGAAATGTGTTATCTCTGATTTGGAGTATTTGATTCAGCTCAGGTGCACCAGAGGAGGGAGCCTGGATGCGACCAATGAGAAGCCAGCAGGATTTGGGAGGCTCACAGACAGGAGGCTGGCCATCTCGGCAAATACATCTGCGAGCGCTATGTCGTAGCAACACTAATGCCCCAGAACGTTGCTTAAACATCTGCAGAGGCTTCTTATCTGTGAGCCATTCTGCTCTTTAAATTGTAAAGCTATTATGGGAACAGTAACTCTCGGGCAAAGTGTCATTGTCTCTACTGTAAACAACTACATATTGTAAATAGTACACATTTTTTTCAGGAAATGGGGTGGTAACAAAATGTTTTGTTGTGAAATTAACCCACCTGCAGAAGTGACACTACACAAGCGATGTCTTTGTTTCGATCGTGAGAAGAGGTAGTTTAGACATACACGCAATGGGATAACTATGTGTACCGATTTTCTAATTGTATCACCAGTGTTTGGTCTTCCCTCCCCTTCTAAAGCTCATCAAATCTGCCTCTACAGATTTTCACATTGATCATCCTTAGAACTTGACCCTAATCGAATCACTGTAAAGCCCAAAGCTCTTTCCTGCTCAGGGATTTTCATTTAATTACCCTGATTCACTTACCAACAGGATCACAGGGATGCAGTGACAAGACTGAAAAGAATGCTCACTTCCCACTGCTTCGTTTGGTATCCGTTATATACTAATACAATGTACATGTATAACCATGCACAAAGTCAGGCACATTTTAGACAGATGGGAAACGTGACCTAACTGATGTAGACACTCCAAGAAAAGAATTCTATAAACAGGAGAACTGTCTTGCCACATTAGTTGTTATTTCAGTAGAACGTGGTGTATTCTGCAACTACTTTGCTATTTAAAGTGTCACACACTTTCACAGATGGTCAGTGTTTATTCTTCTTGACTTGATATTGGCCAATGCCCAGCAGTTGTCAGCCCAGCAGAGTTCACAGTCATGATTTGAATATTCTTAGCCACAGCAGGAAGGGCACTTCAGCATACTCTCCAAGCAGAGGTTTGGGTTTGGGGTTATTTTTGGCATGTTTCTAGGCTTTTTTATCTGGGTTTCTCTCTTGCACTGGAATTTTTTTGGGGTTGGGTGAAAAGAAATTCCAGTGCAAAAAAGAAACCCCAATAAAAAAGCCAAAAAACAAAACTCCAAACCCAAACCTCTGCTTGGAGAGTAATTTCAGGACGAACAAGAGACCCGGCAAACTTTGTGCCAGAATAACTCGTCAGTTTGACAGTTTTATATAAATACTTTCAGCAAAAAAACAGCATTGGTCGAGGCAAAAGCTATTGCACTACAACTTTCAAGGTGATAAGCCAGAAAGTTAAGTACAGTACCAGCTTTTGATCCTCCAGATCCTTATATAACCATGCACAGAGTCAAGCACTTTTTAGACAGATGGGAAACGTGACCTAACTGATGTAGACACTCCAGAAAAAGAATTCTATAAACAAGAGAATTGTCTTGCCAAAATACTTGTAGTTTCAGTAGAACGTGGTGTATTCTGTAACTACATTGCTATTTAAAGTGTCACACACTTTCTCAGATGGTCAGTGTTTATTCTTCTTGACTTGATATTGGCCAATGCCCAGCAGTTGTCAGCCCAGCAGAGTTCACAGTGATGATTTGAATATTCTTAGCCACAGCAGGAAGGACACTTCAGGATACTCTCCAAGCAGAGGTTTGGGTTTGGGGTTATTTTTGGCATGTTTTTAGGCTTTTTTATCTGGGTTTCTCTCTTGCACTGGAATTTTTTTGGGGTTGGGTGAAAAGAAATTCCAGTGCAAAAAAGAAACCCCAATAAAAAAGCCAAAAAACAAAACTCCAAACCCAAACCTCTGCTTGGAGAGTAATTTCAGGACGGACAAGAGACCCGGCAAACTTTGTGCCAGAATAACTCGTCAGTTTGACAGTTTTATATAAATACTTTCAGCAAAAAAACAGCATTGGTCGAGGCAAAAGCTATTGCACTACAACTTTCAAGGTGATAAGCCAGAAAGTTAAGTACAGTACCAGCTTTTGATCCTCCAGACAACTTTTACAATCAGCTTGGGGCGTCCTCCTGAAGGGAAAAGTGGGTCAGTCTCTACACAAAAGGTCTGGAAATGTGCATCTCAGACGTCATAAATCATGTCCTATATCCCTTTGGTTAGTGCAGGCCAGCAGCTTTATGTCTACCCCTGCTACTGTGTGGCCAGTCCTGAACCATCAGTCTGCACCTCCTGCTGGGTGACAGCAGTTGTAGTGGTCATCTGCCCCTCCCCATCCCCTCCCAGCCTGGGTCATAGATAAGACAAATCCCAGAACTCCCATCTGCTGGTCAGTATGACAACTTTATCTGAACCTCTTCATTAGGCGCATGAGGTCCACACATAAATTTAAACATGTCAGATAGCCAGAGGTGTGTGGAATAGATACACTGGCACTGTGGAAATGCAGGTATCAAATCAAATGGACAGAATATCTGGCATGGCTCAATATAGAGATTAGTTTTTAGACAGCGAAGAGAAAAATGGAGAGTACTGAAAGCATGGAAAAGATTAAAGATATGAGTGCTCTACTTTATAGTGTAGTTTGTCATTCAGTTTATAGCTTGAAGTCAAGTGATGCTTTTATTTCTTCCAAATGATTCATTATTATATCGAAGGGTTACATGTAGCTGCTGTTGGTGAAGTACAGGTACAGAAATAACTTGATATTGTTATGGAAATCACTTACATGACAAGGAAGGATATAGAGATGACAAAAACACATGTAACATTTGCTCCATAGTGAAGGGGATAAGCTGCGTAACCATAGAAATCCCATGTCCCATGTGTCAGAGAAAAACTTGTATTAATCAACATTTTTTTAATCCCTTGCATATTTGAAAATAAACAACTAAAAATGATTTTTCAGCTTTACTTCACTTTTACATTTTTCTTGGCCATTGCAATCATCATATGACTGGAACTTCAAGCATAGATCCCCCTCCATTGATAATGATTTATCCCAAATGTAACAAGACCTTACACAAAGTGGGAGCACACTGTATCTTTAACCTCCTATTAAAAGCATACCCTTGTAGAGAGACAAGTCACCTGTGACCAGTTAACCACACCAGACCTGCTTGATTTTACCTATTACTTTTTAAGACCAGTCAGTACCTTTAATATCCTACCCCAGACACCTACTTCCTGCATGGATCAAATTATAGGTCTATCTTTAACTTGTTTTATCCTCCGCAAAATTACTTCTTAAAAAACACAGGGTAACTACTGAGTAAACAGTCTTCCTTTAAATGGTCTCATCGCAAACTCAAGACATAGTTGTCCTCAATCAGTTCACAAGTGTGCAGCTACACCCAGCTAAGGTCTAGAGGTGCATGTAAGTTTACTTTACTTTAATGGTTTAAGGGCAATGTGTACCTCAAGTGACAAGGAGACTAACCCAGCCCGGCTTTTCTTTGCTCAGTCAAAGTTGCACCTGTCACGTGGCTACAAGCTCAGCACTCTACTTCTTCCCATGATCTGATGTGACATCCCTATTTTTGTCAGACTCTATCAGATACACATGTGTAAAAGAAAAGAGCAGAAGTTGGCAAAAGTCCCTGTTTAATACGTTTCTCTTCAGATCACAGGTGTCAGACACTAAGCATAGATCTAATTTTAGTTCTAAGAAATGCCGAAGGTGGCTGATTCTAAATTTATTTCAGGACAGCTTTAGCAATGGTATGTTTCACCACATGCTTCATATGTCACAAACTTCTGCATCAATAATTTCATCTCTTAGCACCACAGCACAGCCACCGGGAGCAGGCAACACACGTCTTGGTTATACCTTCTGTCCCACAAGGCTAGATATTCATTAGTACGATGTTTGTGCAGGGCTAGATAAGAAACAGTGGTTATAGCACGTCTCTGGTATCCCTGGTGGTACCAGGTGCCTTCTATCAACCAAGACTTACAAAGTTATCATAAATCTTAATAAATTTCCCTGCTCATGATTTTTCCTCTTATCAGATCAAAGTCAGGTTGGCCCATTGTTGTGAAATATTTACACAAGTTTGTTACACCTTGAGATGGTGTCTGTGTGTTGTTTAAGGTCTCCCCAAGCACAATGTTACAGGGTTTTTAATCAACTTTTGTTTTATCATCCTTTTGCAGTCTTTTCCTGTGTGTTCTGTACTTGGTATGTTTTCTATTGCGGAATACGTTTTCTTTCATCTGATGTGCGTAGCTGCACAGAACCTGTATGGATCGATGCGTTGCGCTGGGATTTTCACTGCAAAAAGAAGCCTTCGTTACCACATAAAACACACAGTATTAGTGTACAAACCTTAAATAATTGAAGTTTTTAAAAAGGTCTATAGCAGCATATCACTGGAGATTTGCTGTCTACTAACCAGCCTTACAAGGAAAAGGCCGGAGGTAAAAATATCTTCAGTAGGATTGTGTAGATATTGAGCTGAGGTTAAGTGTCTTTTAATTGTAGCAAAAAGCATTTTTCTGGAGTCATACTCTATGACATTCAAAGTTAATCTTGCTGCACTTACTTGTAGAACGTCTGGTATGTGCGGGAACATTAAAACACATTAGGGGAATCTCAGATTCACTTCACATGATTGAATGCAAAGTTGTGTCTTAAATCTCCGAAATGAGTAGGACATCTCTAAATCCGTCCTCCAGGCATCTTCAATATTAGTTTTGCCTGATCATCCGCCTGGGCCATTTGTCTTCAAAGGTTGTCAGGAAAATTGTCTCATGAATGGCTTGTATATCAGATCCTGGAGCACATAATTTTCCTGTTTTTTGGCTGACAAGGGGACTGATTGAATCGTACACAGGCCGCAAAGTGGGTATTTTCTGTGGAAGTTGTACAGTAAAAGTCTTGTGTTAGCAGATTTTTTTAACCTGAATACAAAAATGAAATTTTATTAGTTGGAAATGGGAAATTGCTCTTGTACCTATTTGCCATTATAGTCTAGTAGCTCCTTTAATCATCATGGATTTGAACGTGTATTTAAAAGAGTAAGTCATAAAACAAAATTAGTATTTACCAAGGATGCTAAAACGTGTTGAAATAATGGCATGCCATGGTATGGTAAAAATAATTGTGCCAAGGGCAGATACGTATTAAAAATGAATCTGGTTTGCTGACTTAACTGTTTATTCATTGGTATCTAGGTTGTTATCTGTAATGTATTTGCTTTTGAATTGAAAAAGTGAACAGAAACTAGTTTGTTTATCATATCTTAGGCCACACCAATTTCGTCAATTGGTTCTCGGATCCACCCACTTTTTTTCTGATAAGCAAAAAAAAAAAAATTTTATTAAGTTAAGGTAATTCCCAAATGCTCATACTTTGGCCTCGACAGTCCTTGTTGCATTTGGGTCTATCAATACCTGTTTCTTTTTTTTTTTCTGGTCCGTCACTTCATTTTTTTCTACAAAAGTCTGAGAACCAACAAATTGAATTGGTGCTGCCTAAAAGAAAACTGCAAGGTTCGAGGTACCCGACATGTACGTGATGATTGACAAGAGGAAAATATTGATATTGCCTCCTCTGAAGCTACAATGTACACCTGATACAGTAAATATTACGCCGTTATCCTTGTAAACTGTGTCCACAATTCTGTGTGTACGAACTACCTGTTATGTAGTAGGAAACAACACAAACACATCAGTGTATTGTTTAAAAGCCTGGCCATTCCTCAGACAGTTATAATGCATAATGATTTAGGAAGTTTAGAAAGACAAATAAAGATCCCCTCGAGGACGTAACAAAGTTCAAAACAACCCTGGCATCCTGAAGCTGACGGTCAGCATTTCTCCGGCAGCAGGCAAACACGGCGAGTGTTCCCTTTTCCAGTACAATCACACGTCATCTGACCTTCTAGAAGTTATCAGGTACCGCCATGTGTCAGCGTGCGGCGCACCTATATAATCAAAGTCCATTGTGTGTCCTATCTGACACGTCTACGAGACAGTGTCACTCTCGCCAGACCAGACCCACGTCTGACGAGATTCCGCAAAAACTTTGTCCCTGACCTTGTAGTCACCTTGATAGTCTCCTCGTCCTGACAAAGAATTCCATTCCAGACGCTGAGCATATGCTACAGTTTGCTGTTTGCCTATTTGCGAGCAATGCATAGTTGGCTTATCGTGTGTATCTACGTGACAGTGTTATCTCATGTTGACAGAGCACTGCTCTGTCCCTGCAATCATGCTGGATACGCTTCTCGCGCCATCAGAAGCAAATACACGAACAAATACGAAGGTCCAGATTCATACAGGACTGCGGATAAATAATTGACTAAATGTGGAACAAACTCTGAAAGGGAGTGGACAATAATAGGATGTCTATTCAACAAGTAGCCCAAACAGTAAACTAACATCCCCTGAATGAGCAACATTTCCTTTATTCCCTGCAGGTGCCATATGCTAAAACTCCCATGGAACTTGCCTTCGGAAATGGAGAAGTGCTTGGAAATAGCCCCAATAACGCTGGCAATTAGTGGTGACGTTAACCACTGGCTGTGATAAATGCAAGCATCCAGGAAGAGAGAACCTTCAATAAGAGGTGGCCTTTATTGAAGGAGGCCTTTCCGTCATTAGTGTAACTGATAAAGCTTATCAAGTCGGCTTTTATAATCCACCAGCACTCCTCCCATATGTCTGTCCCCAGTAGGTGAGGGGATGCGGATAGCTAGCCAATTACTCCGTCCGTAACAAACCAGCCGCCCTCTCATTAAGATGATAGGAAACATGGTCAGGAAAGCTGCCTGCCTGTCAAGGTGGCCGGGCGGCTTCTTGTTAAGAAGACGGTCCATCGTGCTTAATCATCTTGAACTACAGGTTGCAAATTTGATTTACCCCAGTAGAGAGGGGATCTCAAAGGCTTGGCTGTGACACTGGCTAAAGGGTGGTGACCTCGGCTGATGCAGAGCATGTTATGCTTATTCCAGGACTAATTACCGCCTTGTTTTAGAACCGCCCCCACATGGAGGTCCCATCCCGCCCTGATAGGTGATGGGACTTTCCATAATCACCAAAATGAAAGCGTCCAGTCCGAAGCGATACAAATGCGTATTTCTGACCCGAGAAACGACCTTTCTAATCTCCCGCATGTTGTATGATCTCCTAAGATGACAGGGTACAGTCAGGGTGGCTCTTGAATAGTTTTTGATATACCTGTATATCTAACAGGTCAGCAAACGTGTCAAAATGCTGGGACCCAGGAATAAGAAATAAAGGGATAGATGCATCCATGAAGGAACAGAATTTGCTGCCGGTATTTTTAGATTATTAGGAGAGTACCTAGCATTGCATTTGAAAGAGTAACTACACAATAATGCTTGAAGAAAGAGAATGTTTTAATGCTAAGGGCAACCTAAACAAGGACACTCTTATAATACCACTTTTAGGTTCAACAAATTAGAACCAAACATGTATCTTGAAATAGAACTGAACAGGAATTGCATCAAGGAAATGCGTACAATGTATGTTCAAACACAGGAAGCAGATGTGTCTGAAGTTTCCTGGTTTTGCTTTTTTAGTATTGACAAAAACGTCTCTACAAAACAACAACAAAAATGAACTGACTTTGGAAAATTGATCCTCCAGGCTGATATTTGTGTTTGTTTTATTTTACAATAAGCCAGTGAATTTCAAACCTGAATAACATTGTTGTTTTGTTTAAAACTACATGTAGCATATCTCACTAGCTACAATGAATTATAGTAGCCTTCAAAGTGTCTTGGACTAATTTATTCTGATATATAGTAAGATCAAGTCAACTGGAATCTTGTTCATTGGGGCTTTAGTACCATGATATAACAGGACGTGAAAGAAACCAGTGAAATATCCATTCTTATTGCAAAAAAAAGTGAATCTCAATAAGAAGAAAAGCCTACATCCTACTCAATCCTGAAGGTAAACAGTTTGTTAACTTAGAATGGCCTGAGTACTAACAGGTGGCACAGAAGGAACACTACATAGAGCTTGGCTACATAAAAATGGGATAATCTCAACATCCTGTTACATAGTGGTAGCCTGTACTTAAGGAGAGATGTTTTCCCTTTCTTCTTTTGTGTATGTGTGTTTGGAGTTCTTTGTTTGAAAGGGGCATATCCTGTCTTTAGTAAGGACATTACTTCTTTTTCTTCTCCTTTCATAGAGTCTAATTAATGTAGAGCATACTTGTGGGTTGGCATTTTCTGTTCATACTTTTTGATTGTAAAGAATGTGATAATGAAGCAAGCATATAGCCTGTAGAAACTTATAAAAGAAATTGAGTTTTCAAATTGGAGCAGGTTCATTCTAGATAGCATACAAAAGGTTTATAGTACATGTAGTATGTACCTTCTAGTCTACACATTTTAGACTATCTTTGCAGCTCTTTCTGACAATTTGTTTCCATGCAGGAATAAAATCACAGACAGCTCCGGTGTTGATTCCAAGAGTGCCTAGGTGGTCCAAAATTAAGTTTGCTTCACTTGTTCAAATTCTTTAATGCCTTAAGCCTGAACCCAGACAGCATCACATTTGTCAGGGAGGACTTTAATCTCAGCATGTTTGTATCAAAACATCACCAGCTGACTCTGGTCACCAACAAATGGTAGAATCATTGATAATAGCATTAGAGGTATACGATTTGACCATGCACATGGATAAAGAGGGATTGTTCTAGTGGTTTGAAAAGCCAAATCATTTACATCGTATAAGGTTCATTGTCTCAAAACCACATTCACTTTGATGGAATTAGCATACATTAGAACCTACTATTCAGACAGCAGACAGCTTTGATTAAGAACAACCTAGGATGTTTAAACCTTCCTTGGAAAAACAAAGCTGTTTTCATATCTTAGCCAATTCAGTGGCAAGGAGAACAATAAGGCAATCATCAGTAATAATACTTCTCTCAGAGATAAACTCCCTGGTTACTTTCTGTCCTGCTCAATGGTTGTCCACTATGAAGGATGAATTAATTTGGCCACCAGACAGATTTAGGCCATAGGGATTGACCCCTGTGGTCACTACTGAGGTGGTCAGTGGTTAGCACCCCATGTTGTTTGGGTTCTTCCCATGTGTAAATATTTATGCTTGTAAACTGTACCAGGGAAGCCCTGAGTAGTGTTTAATGAGGAAATGATATTTACTTCTGTAGCAAAAAGTGTCTGTGTTTCTGTTTCAGAACAAAAATGCTGACATCTTTTTAACGATATGATTAGAAATGATAAATAACCAAAAGCAGTGGTGCAAATTTTTATCTTTCTCACATTTGTACTCATGCTGAAATACATTACATGGCTTCTAGCTCAATAGTGATAGTGTACTCTGGTAAATTATACAGTCCTAGATGTTGTACACCTTGTAATTTAAAAAGAAAATAATTCAAAATTGTTCAGCTATCTCTATCCTCCATCCATGGCAGAAATGTTCACAAAATATAAACTGAATTTGGACCTTTGCTACATGTACTTTTTGCCAAGGTAAGATTTCAACTTTTCCAAATTCTACTTTTGTTACTGTTAGGAAATTTCTCCATTATACACACATCATACCCACTTGAGATGAAAATTGTTTTCCAGGAGAGCATGAAAATAACAAACTGGAGAAGCATTGGACAAAATGTATGAGCAGCGAAGTCCGACTTAAAGCTGAGAGCATTCTCAGGCAGCTCTAAAAGAAATTGACCCTTGTGTGGCACAGGATTTGCGGTAGTAACAGCCAAGTGCAGAACATATTGCCCTTTGACCCCTGAGGTTTCTACACACCCACAGTGGAGGATGTATTTACCCAGGGCATGGGCCATGCTCACTTGCCCTTATCTACTCTGTACAATATCAACATGTTAGGAGTTTCCTGGAGGTTAACCCTCAGAGAGAATGCCCAGCTATTTCATCTCAAGTCCAGGCCAGTTTACAAATACTCCAATTCTGATATTGAGTTCTGCTGTAACTAGAGGTTCGGTTACAGAGAAAGGTAGACAAGGTTACATATGAGGGAATAGGGCTGGAGAGCTGTTAGTCTGGCTTGCTTACATTTGAATAGGTGTCTGTTGTTGTATTTGTTTATCGTGTAGGTGCTAACTGTTTTATTTGTCAATAGAGCCTGCAATGTTCACGCTCTGAAACAATAGGGAGCAGTAGGTGATAAGTAAGGAACAATAGGGTGATCATTAGTGATTTCACAGATGATCTCCTGCCTTTTGTCCCAAGTGGAAACTGCTCTCACTCCCACTGGGTTTTGGAGAGAAATTTCTCTTCTGGACACCCACTGTAACTTGGAGACAAATTCTCTTAGATCCCTATGAAATATCTACTTCATATTGCTGTTAATTTTGGGGTAAAAAGCTTTTCAATCTCAAAAAAATATTTTTATGGCATTTTAGTGGCATAAAGCCTATGGTATATAGTTTGAAAATATGCAAGTTTCACTTTGTAGAATATATATGTAGTGATTTAAGATATTATTTTAGCATTCAGTTTTAGTTCTGTTTTTTTAGTTTCAGTTTTTCTTTTTTTTATGGAATCAGCCAAATTAAATACAACAGCAAGCTTTTCCATCCTATGTTTGTGACATCTGGTGTAATCTTTCCAATGCCATCCTACAGGCTAGGCCATAACTTGATTCTTGTGCAGAATGCATATCACATGTAACATGCTTCTAAATTAATACCAGTCGCACCTGCCATCTCCAGAAAACTGAGCTGACTGTTTTATATCAGTTCCTGTCTTGTTATTTCAGATTTATGCTAAATGGGACTAAGAAAAATGAGGCAATTAAAGAGTGTCTTTCTCTTTATGGGAACCAGGTAGAATTCTGATGATCTTATCGGGAAGGATTATCCCCAAATCAACCTCAGACAAACTAGTTATTGTCATTTCTTTCTATCCTATTTCATTTTGTCTTCTTTTGCCCCAGGGAATGTGTCAGCCGGCTTCTCTACAGTTTCATGAGGGATCATTCTTAACACAGCTTCCTTTAGGACTTGATTGCACAAGGATGAGTAACATCATGTGTGTTCAAAATAATCCATCTAAAGACAAAACAAGTACCGTAAGTTATGTTTGATATGATCTCCAGTTGCAAAGATCAGGAGGGCAAAGAGGGAACAAATTTGTGGAATTGAAGGCAGTGAAGAAAGTTCTATCTGCCAATTACTCCAGGCTGTGGAGAGGAAACCTGTCTGTTTCTTGCCCTTTCCTGACTTCAGCGGAACAAGGTCTCTCTTTCAACTTCACTTCCTATTATCAAAACTGTTGGAATCATTCAATTGCATGACATTGTGGACTTTCTTCCTATTTATGGAAGAGAAGATGGAAAGTCCAGCAAGGGGTAAATTGGCAAGGCAGAGCTAGGGCGTATTCTTCCAGAGACACATCGCACAGCGTATCGGGCAGCTTGCCTGAAGAACCATTTGACCTTGCAATTTCAGCACCATATGTTGAAGGCTCATCAGAATGCTGTAGACCAGAATTTCCAGTAGTGGAGTAAGAATTTCCCAGGGGAAGAAAACAGCCATCCACTCAAATATGCCACAGCCAATTTTGAGTCATTATGACCTACAGCGTATCAAGTCCGTTACGGCCCCTCCAGCTAATATCCAAAAATTTGCCTCAGACTTTATAGAGTAATAATGCACCATCCACGTATGACATGGCTAGATATATCATCGATGACCGGAAAGTGGCTAATATGGCCAGCAGGTGTCTGGGGGTGGCCAGATTCTCGCCCCGATAGCGGGAAAGAGCGCCACGGCCTTTCGATAAGATTTGCTGGAGCCCCTCCTAAGAGTCATCCTGGCAACAGCAACAAAGGTTTTGGGGATTATGTACCTATCTGCAAACATGCCCCAACTACAAGCTGTGAGGTAATTGAAAATTATAGGTGCCTAATATTGTACAGATGCTGGGGTCGGACCAGGTTGGTGGGAGCTTAGATTTGCACGTGCTGCGGAATCTTCTTCACAAAGAGGGAACTGTGACATGGGGTAACACAGACACTAAGCAGATGAGATGCCCTTAGGTGTAGGAAGGGCATCTGGAAGAAGACTGGGCATTGGAGTCCAGTTTCCTGGGGAGCCGCGAATGAGAATTTTCCCCCTTGTTTGTAGGGGAATCTTCTGGACATGATTTCTAACACGTGCAACTCGTCAGGAAGCAGTACTTTGTCAACCGTAATCCTGCAGGGCCCACTGGCGATTTAAACCTGGAATCAAAAACTTTCTGTCTCTGCCTGGATGAACTTGAAACAATATCTTTCTAATCCAGAAGCCTGTCTGGGAAAGAAAGCATCAATTTTGTTGCATTCCTGATGTAATAAAGTGGCAGAACATGACAAATGGAGCAGAATGGTTCATACTCCTAGACTCACTTAAGTACCAAATCCAAATTGATGGAGTGTACTTACGTCTTGCGTTCCAAGATCTCCTGCCTTGTAAGATACAGCGCCACAGTTTTCTGTCACAAGTTTCTAACTCAGAAAGATTTGCTTACTGGCACCTATCAAAACTTTTGTTTGATTGGTCCTCTCTTTTTTGGTTTGCAAATCAAACATTACTACTGATGTCAGTCAAGCAGCAGGGGCAGGATCAAAACTTGATAAGGAAGTGATAAAGGAGAGGGGAGTACCAACTTCCTTTTTTTGGCTCATACAGTAAAAATATTTTGGTATCTTCTGCCACACATGCAGAGTAAACATTATCTCGTCTTGTTACTGTTTCCGTTGAAAAACTTGGAAGAGTTTGTTTTGTTAGCCAATGGAGAGGCTGGGACAGCAGCTGGGGATAGTAGGAGCATGGATACATCCGGGCGATAACGGTGTCAACAACAAGATGACAGTTTCTAATCTTGCAAATGGTTACTAAAAACCCTTGTTCTTTCTTTATGACACCTTTGAAGTACGTTGCATTTTCTGACACCTCTCTGAACAAGTCAGGAAAGCGATGCTGATGAATTTATCGCCAAGCAGGATAAGTCTGGATGTCTGTCAGGAAAAGCAGATGTCAAAAGTCCGGAAAACCGGCAGACACTCCTTGACGTGCAAGAAACATGAGCAGGTAACAGATAAAACTGCACAGCTGTGCGCTTCCTTGGGAAAATTGGGCGGAACCTTGAACTTGGGGATGGCATTCGGCAGCACACTGCCATGTTTGTGGTGCGTAGAAAAGTTGGGGAAAGGCCTGCAAAGTTTCTTTAATGGGTCAGTGGAACATGTCAGCTGGGGTTCTGGGAATGCGAGGGAGGGAATAATCTAAATGAGATCTGGGGAGTGAAACTTTGTCCTTTTGTAAATGAAGGGAATTACTGAGCTCACTTGGCCTTGTGATTCCAATTACCACAAAGCAGAGATTGTCGGGGGAGAAGGCAAACATCATCTCTCAATGACAAAACTTTCGCCATCCTTCCAAACATGACAGGAAGAGAGACAGTTAATTATCTTGATTTATGTAGCATACCTTTACCTTAGGTGTAAGACTTAATGAAAACAGCAAACATGATGGCTTGAAGCTCATTGGTTCTCGCTGTCCTATTCAAATGTGACACGAAATTCATCAGGCCTAATTGATCTGACGAAACTGCAGACAAAATCTCACAACTGTTTCAATTCAGGAGGTAGACAAATGGTGTATAGCTGTGTTTGCAGGAACATTTGTCTTCCGCCTTGTCAAAACTCCTGCTTGCTTGGCGCCACCCAGACAGAACTTCTGGAAGTGTTGGCTTGTCCTATCACACAAAGAAGTCTGCACAATCGGCTGAAAGCCTGGCAAGGCAAGTGATAAACAAGTTGTAGAACCCTCCCGCCTGCAATCCCACCCTGATCATACAGCAGATGCAAGTGTTAGATAACAGACAGACGTTGATACCCCAGCAGGATAAGGCACAGACAACAGTGTATGGTGAAGGATGGCAGTTTTATATTTCTATCATGTCAGAAGGGAGGAATTCCCTGTGAACATCTGACATTATAGAGTTTACACAGTTCAGTTCAGTTGGCTCCGTGATGTACCTCTTGAATAGAGAAGGGTTGTTGGCACTCTGTCAAAAATAGAGCTTATTTCTTCTTCTCTCTGGGACAGGTATCAATAACCAAAGACAAAAATAATCCGGATCTTTCCAGTCCAAAATAACCATATGGCTTGTTCCAAGGAAGCCAGGACATGTGAGCTACAGGGTGTCTGGAGGACACCTGTTAAATCTAAATGCTTTATATTTTACACCACCACCTATAGCTACCTTTGCTTTCAGGGTTGCTGAAACATAAATGCAGGCCAAGACAACCATGCTATCCAGCAATGCGAACTAACTTCACTTTTTCTTTATCTTCTTCCGAGATCTCGATCCTATAAATTTCCAAGGTCTTAATTCCTTTCTGCATGTCCTGATAAGAAGTTTCTTGTACACTCTAAGAAGATACAATCACCAGTTCCACCTACCTCGGTCCCGTGGGAAGACACTCCAGTAGTCATCTCCATTAAGAAGGTGTAAGAAGGACTGTGCGCGACTCTGCAACATTCTTCACATGGTGATAGGAAGCAGCTAAAGGGACCCTGGCAATCTTTGTGGTTTTCTCCTATCAGATATCGACTCGAATCTTCCAAGGCAACCAACTACTGTACGGATAATTGGCCCTCTTCCTAATTTACTTGTGACCGGCCATGCCACTAACAAGGGATAGGTACATCAGCGAGAGCAATGGGTAAGAGTTACAGAGCTGGAAATAAAATGTTCTTCGCTAGCTATGTTTGATATGGTGGGGCATTCTAACTGAGATGGAATGGATATAATTGGAACAACTGACATTCTGCCCCCACCCCACCCTGTCTGAGGCCTGTTCTGTGCATTTAAGATCATGGTCACGTCTAGAAAGTCAATACATGTATATCTAAGTAGCAACAAAGTTTGGGAAGTTTATACATCAAGGATGGATATTTTCATTACATTGGCACATTCAGCCTTACAGTTACTTTATATGGAATTCCTGCACAATTTTCAAGAGAATTTTATGAAAAGTAGGGATTTTTTCTGTGAAATTCTGCAGAAAACACTACTTTTCTGAGAAAGTGTCCAGTTTTGTGCCCCTTTTCAAATTTAAAGAACGAGTCTATTCTGTGTTTCTTTGACATTATCCTAAACATGTAGTACATGTTAATTTGGGAGGTGATGTTGCCCATCTTTGTACTTATTTTCCCTGACACTGGCAGTGAAATGTACATAATCACTTCCTTCCTGTTGCCTTCATGTAAAGAAGAGTGGGAACTATAGGAGAAGTAAGGAATGGAAACAAGAGAAGCGAGACCAGAGGTGATCTTAATTAGGTTAATACTGAAGATGCCTATTCTGGGAGTTGAAGTCACCTGATGCCACAAGACAAATTAGCATATAATGAAATTATCCACAGAGACTGTGGAACTAAGTTGCAGGGTGGTCCCAAATCCTCCCTGTCAGCTACAATTACACCCAATACTTCCAAAAAAACTTTAAATGCCTTGTGGTTCTCTTTAACCCCTAACCTAAATGTGTGCCCACATTTCTCATTAGCTACCAACATACAGACAATGCAAAAGCTGTATGGTACAGTATGTGTATAGAATAGATGCTTTCATTATATGAAGGTATGCATTCCTTCAAACTGATATTTGGGTCACTGTTCTTACTATTACGTTATCTGCTAGAATTGTACAGTAACAAAATAAGTTGTCCACACAAAAATACTTTTCTTGTGCTAAACTGCATGGCCACTGAACATAAGAATGTAATAACATTACAGGTAAGATTCATAATCAACTGTTTTTGGTACAGAGTTGCATCGCGTCATAGTGCATAGGATTTCTCTACATGTATGTTATCCCAGCTAACACACAAGTCTACCAAGGGGAACCAGCCGTGACAAACTCCAGTCAGCACATTCCCTGATGATCTGAATCCACACAATTCAATCTCAGTTATCACATCCCCAAAATCTGATACAGAATAATCAAAGATCAAGCTGATTACATGCACCATTCAACCAGGAAATAGACCTGGAGCGGGCTGACCACTCCGCCGGCCAGTCCCTATCACTCTTGGCTGGACACCTGGACCGTCCCTTTTGACGACCGGACCAAAATTTGACAGACTTCCATGGGAAGCCTCACAAAATTTGATACATGATGAGTGTGGAAAATCAACACGAGTTATTGTATTACATGCACCATTCAGCTCGAAGATGGGCCAAAGTGCAGTGAACTGTAGATCACCCATCTGCTGCTGCATCCGCACCTGTACTTCTTCCCCATCATCCTTCCTCTTTAAGTTAACCAAGTCAAATGGTAGTCTACAGTGTAGATGAGGTTTTATGGCAGCTCTGCACCCTCACACATGTAACTAAATGTTAACTATAAAGTATCCGTGCGGGTGGAAAATTGATTGCGCCATTCGGGGAATTTCCGACTTGATAGGATGCACATAATGCCAACGTGATGAGTCACTTCTTAGCCAGGTATTGATCGAGAAACGGATGGCTATCACGTTATTAAAGCAGAAATTAGTGTGCTACCTCTGTCCTTAATGTTGTTGGGTTGCAGGGTGTAATGATGAAATAGGGCCCGGGTAACACTGGTTAAGAAGGAATCGCCACTTCCCCGGCTGCAAAGCCGATAATTAACTCCTAAAAAATTATAGTGGCCAAAGGACTAAATGTATAAATGGGCACATAATAGCTACGGTGTTTAATAGATTTGTGGGATCATGATCTGGTAATTGATTGAATCAGTCATTTGGGAAAAATAAAATATGTTGCCCTTCCACCAATGATCATCAATTTCCACACGGGATACAATAAAGAATAAAATGTTCATTCCGCCTTGAAGGAAGAATCGATCGCCCAAGCACATGTGCGTGCCCTCTGCTGTTTTTAAATTTGATTAGATCAAACACACCCAGGGTCCATTTTAATCTGATTTCTTAATTAATAGAGAGTCGATGAACCGATCTTGTAGACGGTAGTTTAATCCCGAAATGATGAACCGAGGGTGTCCCCCGTGTGAGCAAACAGCATACCTGCTTGTAGATTCCTTGTAAATCATCGCGGCCCAAGTAATGTGGGATGTGCGCTGAATTAATAATCCCCCATAAATATCTATCTTGCCAGACAGTGGGGGCCATTGAAATGCAGGCAAAGTTGTAGGGTATCACACTCGGGGAGCTCTGAAAGGAGCGCGGAGACCTTATCGCTTGCCAGAGTCCAGGCTTGTCAATGGGAAGGGCAGAAGTTAAACGTCCCAAAATTGCAGCAGGTCAAGAAGGCTCCAAGGCACTGGGTGTGCGGCCTTGTCTGACGCTACATTAAAAGCCCTTCTGGGGGAAGCGTACATGGACGTGTCGTGTTACACGGTACCATCGCCAAAGTGCCCTCTTGCACTGCAAAATTGAAAGAACGGCTGATGTTTTGCTACTTGGGAGCTTGCACATGTTGGGGGGAATTCTTGCCTAGCAGGCAGACATGCCCCCAGGACAACAAGCCATCTCCCACAAACACCCGATTGAGTTTCCAACCATTACCATGTTCAAGATGGTAAACGTAGAGCTTCAATCAATCTGATGTTTTCAAATTAATGAAGTATGAGAGATACGCCACGATCGTCACTGGAGTGGACTCACACCTATCTGTGAAGTAGAAACTACATTTAACGACAAAAAAAGACACTGTTCTCATCATTACCAACTTGTTACTGCTGCAAAACTACAGCAAAAGTTGAAAGTAACAGCCTCCGAGGAAATAGCCTCTAGATCTGCCGCCCGACTGACAGGAAGAACATTTACGTAAAATATATGCTCTGTTTCCTCTGCACAAGGATTAAAGGCGGAAATTTGATCATATCATGACAGAGCATCAAACCAAATATGATTTCTTCATTCCTTTTTTTTACCTGTGATCCTTCATGTACTCAAAGAAAGTAGGCACCTTGAATAATGCTTAGATGGGAGGAGATGGAGATGAATTGATAACAGAATGCCTGCTTGGGAGAATATGTCCTTGCTCTCGGGGAGTGGATATTAAATGCAATCAGGGATGGGGGGAGATGGAGATTTATCCGGGCGGAGGGGCATTACCTCGATGGGCTTTAATTACAGGCTGTTTCCTTGGAAAGGACAGATCCATCATGGCTTCAACAGGCATTGTCCCCACCATAGATAATGGATACTCTGTGTCTGAAGTTGACACAGATTCCCCTCCCAGGAGTGAAATGGGGACTGGGGGGAGAATACTGGATGGAGTCCTGTGGGCTTGTCCCTCTCCTGTATAGTACAGAGTGTCTATGTTAGCACAGCAGCCAGCAGCTGATGATAATGGGATGAATGAACAGAGATAATAGGGACAGAATAGGCCCATTGTATCTGTGTATTCAGGGGCAATTGGACATGAAATTACTGAATTTCCTTCCGCTAATTGCCCACCGGCTGATTTGATCCCACATGATCAGCAAAATCCTGCTTTGAAAAATATTACATCCACAGGGTTTGGTTGTTGCCTGGGGCCAACAGGTCATGTTTCAGTAAACATTACCTGGATTCACACACACATACTATTAGCAGGGTAGCATCTCATTCAACTATTTGTACATGTTCCTCTTGTCTTAAGTAATGTTTAACCATGTTACAGCCCAACTTTACACTTACATATACATTAGTTCCGAACCATGACGCCATTTTACTGTTCTTAGAATTAATATTGCTTTGGGTTTTTTATTTCAAAAGAATCCACAATAAAAAGTACAAATGTTTACATGTGGGGGGTACCAACACAGATCAACTTTCATGCAAAGTACAAACTTTAATGTACTTTTCTTTAGGATGCAAAATTTTCTCATTACCTGCTTTTGCAGTAGTCTTCGAATCCAACTCAATCCAACTCATGTTCGTGGTTTACTCTAGAAACCAATAAAGTCAATAATGTGGCTGTGATATTTGAGGGTTTATTGTTATTCAAACATATTCATGATGTGTAGAAATGAAAGAGCAGATAAGGAGAAGCTTCAACACTTCAGGCAAGTTTACAGAATTACAAAACGTAATTGGGAAAGGACAGGGGGTAGTTGGCTTGGGGCTAGCTAGATACTTGTATCTCTTGCCAGTGTTACGCTGTTGAAAGCTACGCCAACCTTGACTACAAACAAACATGTTTGTTCCAAATGTGTCAGTGCAGGGTTACATGGAGAAGATGTCTTTGGAAGCCAGGGGACAACCTCCTGTGAAATTATACACAAATGTCAGCTAGACCTTGAAATAGGCCATTAATCCAAGCCAGAGTGTCTCTTTCCTTGGAATTCGCTCTGCTCGCCTGTGTTCAAGGTGTAAGTTTTCCTGCAGCAGATGAAGATGCATGGGTGCACAGGAATGTATAGTTTCCAGGCTGTCAGCTTCCATAGCTAGCTACATGGAGAGAGAGGAGTCTATAGGGACAGGACAGGCCAGGACGGGCTTCAGCCTGGCAGGAGGGGGAGATGTTTCTCTCCTACCTCTGTGACAGCGTGTTACTTCACAAGGCCACAATTGGCACTCAGGAGGAAGAATGCTTTCATTTGGGTGATGTTTCCAAGATTTTCTAGGTGGAATGCGACGGCATGGCCGGCTAAATCCCACTCCTGCAATTATCAGAGCAGAGCTTCGACCACTTTCATTCTGTTTTACCCTCAGGCGATGGTCCAGTCACGCCGGAAAGAAAGCAGACCAGTCTTTCCCAGTCACTGGAGAGCGTGCTCCCATTGGGAGAGCTCCCGGTCAAGTTCAGGTGATTGCAGCTGGCACCATACATGTCTTATCACTGATTTCCTACCCCTCATCCCACACAAACATGAGGGGTGGAGCTGTCCCCTGCCACATCTACACTCTTCCCC
>NW_017804131.1:3436714-3437928 GCF_001625305.1 Branchiostoma belcheri
ACCTGCATGTCTGCTGCAAAAAACTGTCTATCTTTTGTTTTCTGATACAGTGCCAGGCCAAGACATAGAGACTTCCAACATAAAAGTCGTCTGTCATGGGGAGATATTGTTGTGTTGTAGAAGCAGACAGAAGGCTTCAGGACTTTCAACTTTCTCGTCAGCAGACAATTTTGTTCATACCAAGAGATATTTCAAATAGAAAAGAATGCAAATGCAATCTAGACACACTTAACAAAGAATACAGATACATTTGATGTATGCTTGGCTACAGATAGATGCATACATGTATCAAAGTGTTCTAAGGCACAATGTTTTTCTATGGTCTATTTTTTCAATAGATGCTAGAGAAAGGGAAGGTGTGAAGATTGCATTCCTTCTCTATTTTTTTAATCTATCAGGCAAAAATTCTGTTTTCTCTCAACAAAGTTACATTCTGTTGACAAGATGTCTTGGAAAATAATAAGCACTAGTATAAGGTGCAACATGTCATAGTTGATAGCACTATTCTATTAAAAATATCAAATTATATCATCATTTGGTGCAGTCTTTGAATGATCTGATTTGCCTCACTTGAATGGCATTCATTGATGGTACAAATCTCTACAGGGTTACCTGCTAGGTGTCACCTTTTTTAGAAACCTTTTCATGAAGGCATTGTGAGAATATAGTCAATGCCTCAAACAAAATGTATTTGTAGATTACCTGTCCGAAGCTGAAACTTGATCATGCAAAAATATGTACATTAAATAAAGTAAACAAAGGAAGTATTTATTTATGTGTGAGATTTTTCTTACCTCCCAAGCGTACGTCATGTCTTTAACTTCTGTCTTTTGTAGGCCAGTGAAGGGACCCATCTTCTCCCCAGCCTGCACGGCCACCTTCGTCCAGACCCCCAGCCCAACGCCCGCTGCCTTCGACTCCCGGAGCTCGAACTCCGGCGGGATGTGGATGTCGTCAGCGATGTAGACAGGTGCCTCGTACGCGCTGTCGCTCGGCTCCACCGCATGGTCAGCGGCCTCCGCGGGATGGCCATGGTCCTCCTCTACCGACTCGTCTTCAATCTCAAGTGCTTGTTCATGGTCGTAGATGTCTTCTAACTCGTCACCTGTGAGACAGGGAAAGGCAAAGATAAGCAAAAGAATGCCTGGTCTAACTAAAACTAGCAAGTGAAATTGTTCTATATTCTATGATATTTGTCTTCATTTTGTGCAAAG
>NW_017804131.1:3437948-3448100 GCF_001625305.1 Branchiostoma belcheri
TCACAACAGCCCTGTCAGGTGGAGACTCCATCTTGTATACAATTTACCATCAGACTAAAAACACAGGCAGATAGATGTCATGGCTAAAGTTACAGGATGTTCATACTGATTTCTCAGGTTATTTTGTCTATTCAGGCCCGATCTCCTCACCCCAACAACATGTTGACATACCCGTCTGCGGTGTGGAGTTTGGGACAAAACACCAAACGTTGGGGTGAAATGTTTTGGGACAATGGAGCTACCGAAGGACCAGGGGTCTTGAACTGTGATATCTGAACGGAAAGTAGCAAGATAGAAGTAAACATTCACATCAGTTGAACCCCAAACAAGCTCTTGACGCAAGAATTCCTGAACATACCTATAGTGAAGTGTTTCAACAGGTAGCAGATGACTCAGATTTCTTAGCTTTCAGAGTTCCCAGAGTTGTGGGTATAAACGTATTCAACAAGAAGTTTGATAAAAGGTTTGGTAAGCTATTCTTAAACACAGTCGTCATCGCTCCATTGTGGTATAAACTAACCCTGTACTGTTGTACTTACCACACATGTACGGCACCCAAAATGCGTGCCGGCTCCAAGATACTAAGTAAGGTCAGCCTTTACTATTGACACTTACAGGAAAGCTGTCCATTCCTAAGAAGTGAACTTTCCATCTACGTTATTTATGACTTCTCTCCCTTTTGCCACAGTTTGCCAGTGGTTCTAACATTACAAACTATATTTCTGCTGAACTTTTGTTAGTCCTGTGTCGCAGAAAGGCCATGGTGCTTGATGAACGGCCCCTCTCTGTACAAAATTAGCAGTACTTAAGACTAGTTCCCTGGCTTTAAGGATGGTGCAGAACAGATGCAGCGACTGGAGCACATCTTTCTTCTGTTCACCTAAAACCAATTTAATCCGCCCTGTTTAAGGGCCTATCCTGTGAAGGATGGACCATGACACTGTCTCTTTTTTCCCTTCAATCTGATTTCACGCTACAGAATGGGTGCTGGGGCAAGGGTATACAGGGGCTGCCCCTCACCCTGCACACTTCACAGGCCAGCCAGTAATTAAGGGTAACAAATTGCATGCTGATGACTGACACTGTATGATTTGTGTCTCTGTTGGCCAGCTGGGGATGTTGGACTTGACGTGATTGATACAACCTGGGCGTAAAGAACGATCATCAACTCTTAGGAACTATTCAACATGCAAAATCAAACTGGCACCAGCAATCCGACCATGAAGCATCTAGCACTTTCAGACATGTGTTAGTGCAAAGGTTTTCCGGTAATGATCATACAGTCTTATCTTCGGGGTATGCTTCCTAAAGCTATGGTTTTAGTCCTGTCGCGTTCCATCATCTTTTGTCTACAGGCATGACTAAATGCAGCTTCAGATGTGCCATGCTGCCCTTTCTTTTCTCTTTTTTTTAGGCTCTCCCTGGATTATAACATCCTGCACCTGCATGTCTACTGACAAAAACTGTCATCTTTTGTTTTCTGATATAGTGCCAGGGCAAGACAGAGAGACTTCCAACATAAAAGTCGTCTGTCATGGGGAGATATTGTTGTGTTGCAGAAGCAGACAGAAGGCTTCAGGACTTTCAACTTTCTCGTCAGCAGACAATTTTGTTCATACCAAGAGATATTTCAAATAGAAAAGAATGCAAATGCAATCTAGACACACTTAACAAAGAATACAGATACATTTGATGTATGCTTGGCTACAGATAGATGCATACATGTATCAAAGTGTTCTAAGGCACAATGTTTTTCTATGGTCTATTTTTTCAATAGAGGCAAGAAAAAGGGAAGGTGTGAAGATTGCATTCCTTCTCTATTTTTTTAATCTATCGGGCAAAAATTCTGTTTTCTCTCAACAAAGTTACATTTTGTTGACAAGATGTCTTGGAAAATAATAAGCACTTGTATAAGGTGCAACATGTCATAGTTGATAGCACTATTCTATTAAAAAAATCAAACTATATCATAGTTTGGTGCAGTCTTTGAATGATCTGATTTGCCTCACTTGAATGGCCTTCATTGATGCTACAAATCTCTACAGGGTTACCTGTTAGGTGTCACCTTTTTTAGAAACCTTTTCATGGAAGCATTGTCAGAATATAGTCAGTGCCTCAAACAAAATGCATTTGTAGATTACCTGTTCAAAGCTGAAACTTGATCATGCAAAAATATATGTTGAATAAAGTAAATAAAGGAAGTATTTATTATGTGTAAAATTTGTCTTACCTCCCAAGCGTACGTCATGTCTTTAACCTCTGTCTTCTGTAGTCCAGTGAATGGACCCATCTTCTCCCCAGCCTGCACGGCCACCTTCGTCCAGACCCCCAGCCCAACGCCCGCTGCCTTCGACTCCCGGAGCTCGAACTCCGGCGGGATGTGGATGTCGTCGGCGATGTAGACAGGTGCCTCGTACGCGCTGTCGCTCGGCTCCACCGCATGGTCAGCGGCCTCCGCGGGATGGCCATGGTCCTCCTCTACCGACTCGTCTTCAATCTCAAGTGCTTGTTCATGGTCGTAGATGTCTTCTAACTCGTCACCTGTGAGACAAGGAAGGGCAAAGATAAGCAAAAGAATGCCTGGTCTAACTAAAACTAGCAAGTGAAATTGTTCTATATTCTATGATATTTGTCTTCATTTTGTGCAAAGAGGAAAGCAGTATATGTTCTAACTCGTCACCTGTGAGACAGCGAAGGGCAAAGATAAGCGAAAGAATGCCCGGTCTAACCCAAACTAGCGAGTGAAATTTTTCTATATTCTGTGATATTTGCTTTCATTTTGTGTGAAGAGGACAGCAGTGTATGTTTTTATAAATAAATGGAAAAACAAGCATTGTTTTAACCTTTACCCATTCAATAAAATTTAACATTTCCGTGTCAGACTGAACCCCTCTTACTCTTGACCTTCTCCTTGCTGCCTAATCCTGTAACCAATACAAACTTGGTGCCAAATTTGGTGTACTTTAACAGGGAGAAGGTTGGAGCAAGTGTAAGATACCATTAGGCCTCAGGTGCAGCATCAAAACCTTTCTTGAATGCTCTTGTTCTCTTCTAGGAAAATGGGGTTAACAAATTCAATCAGAAAAATTATACCCGTCTGATTGAGACAAAAAGTGGCTGAGTAATATGATACATGACACAAACGACCACCCAAACCTTATTTATTATATAGTTGTGAAAAGTGTATCGTATCACCAAATAAGGGTTATAGCATGTGATTATGATATTTGTATTGCCCCTTACAGACCATTGTTTCATAAATCTTTTCCCAGTCTCCATCTAAATGCCCTCCATGCTATTTCCTCCTTGTTGTATGTAAAGTAGCTGACATTTCCTTGATCTTGCCACTGTTAGGTATAACAGGAGGTCCTTCACAGACACCACTGTCTCCAGCAAACCTTGGAATGTTGGTCGGAAAGGTAACTGTATCCTGACAGTATCAGTGATTGTATTAAATGCCAGCAGTAGTGTAAATACTTTTGTTTGAAAAGAGTTACATGGAAAGTTCACAGAAAGTTCATATTTGCACCACAAGGACACACCAATGCTTTGAAGCAGAACATCTGATCACTAACTTGGAGGTTCCAACGTCCTGAAAAACACATCACCTTTCCCAATACCCTCCCATAATCACAGGTGGATCAATGGAAGCTATAGGAAAACCCACTGCCGCACATCTCTAAAGTCTCCCTGAGCACAGGTGATCTCACCACACGTCACTGGTAATGTGTCTACCTAATCCCAGAGATACCAGCTCTTGCACTTACAAAGTACAACTCATACGCAGGTGGAGAAAAAGACAAGTACAACTGGGAACACCTACGTCGCTTCTGCAGCATCTGAACCCACATGTACATCTTCAGTGTTTAGAAGTGAAGTATTACTTCCTTCCAATACGGTGCAGCTTGCGTGCGCGGTGGACTCTTGCTGTAACTAACAAGCAGCGAGGCCGAGCATGTGGAATGAGTCGTGGTCAGGCTATCAGGAATGAGTGAGTGAGTTTGCAAATGAACAAGCCCGCTGGATCAGCTAGTGTACACGTTCAGACAAATTCCCGGCCACATAATTACACAAAGACTGATAAGTAAACGATATGAAGTAATTGTGAGTTTAATGACTCCCCACAGAGTAGGGATTAGATGGTAGCAGGGAAGCTATTTTACCTGCAGCCTGAAACACATCAGTATCTGGTGCTTACTGGGCTAGAAGCCTACCGATTTTTGTTCTAATGCGCCCTCAATTTTTGGTTGTACGGGCGATCCAGGTAATCTCAACTAAAGGCCATAATGGTGTCACATTGGGAGCCAGCTGGAGCCGTCTTCATGCAATAATACCATTCCTGGGCGGGCCAGCATTAATTACCACTCTAAACTCCCCCCATATCCCCTATCCCGAAAGAGCACACCCACGAAAAGGCTTTTCTAGAGGATGCACGTACGAGAGCCCCGGATTTTCTGAACGACGAGTGGTAATGCTAGAACTGCAGGCTACGCCGAGTGAGGGCTCTTCAGACAGATATGCCACTTTTCACAAAGAAGGCTCTTCTCGGCCAAGTGGCCTGGCTATAGAATTCACTGTCCCCTCAGCTTAGCAGCTGCTAGGGCTCAAAGGGACAGATCAGATGTATCTCTTTTCTTCTTAATCCCTAAGATAATGTTACCTCACTTAAAATCTTTGCAACAAGAGGATGACTTTCTTGAAACAATAGCATGCTTGCCTACCCTTGCGAAACAACTTCATCCCTTGTATGACCTGTAGATGCAAATGCCTTCAAAGCAAACACCAAGATCACATTAAGCCTTATCGGTTCATCTTTAATCTAGAAGATAATGTTTTCTTGCTATCAATACCCTGGAACAATGCTGTGTTATTCTTTGCTTTTCAAAGGAACAAAGCCGAAACCCTTGTCAAAAACAACTGCAGGGTGGATCTGTTGGCCGATGCAAATAGCTTTCCAGCAAACATGTCAGAAAAAGTTGAGTGACATCTGAGACAATGGCTCTACACAGGACAATGGCAAAGAGCGGTTTTGTCCTCGTCAATGCATAGTTGTGGGGTGTTGTAATCTGCTGTACAGGGATCAGAATTCACACACAAAGGGATGAAACATAAAGGAAAGGACGAGCCCCCTACAAACAAGAACATGGCAACTGGAGATGCTGTAACTATTTGATATTAGGCTGCACTTGCAAACCCAGACAAATGAAAGGACTTTGCACGTCTGCTGGTTTTATCAGTTACTTATCACAGACGAGGAAGCGGATGTCTATGGCGTGGCATTGGAGAACAGTTTTAAAAAAAAGTGTGTCACAAATGGAAAGTCTTTAACATTACAACATCTGTGAAAAGAAGCTTAATACTGCCCTTGCTAACATCAGTGATCTCCATTTAAAATATGAGTGAATTTTTGTATCAAGAGTTACCATCAAGTAATTTGTTACCATCAAACACTTGTAGTTTTCTAAGCACTAAGGTTCAATGAATGGCAAAAAATAAATCATCTATGATAGTTGTGTTCGTCCTCTAGTTGTTTTGAAATAAGATCAGGCATTACCATATAATGGCATTTGCCCCTAATCTATCCAGATATGTTATTTGCATAATACAATTATCCAGACTAGTACAGAAAAATACCACAACCAAACCATAATCAGCAAAAATCCTAACAAAATTACATGCAACTCTTTGGATTCTGACACAATTTTTGGAAGTATATTTTGCACAGAAAATAAGTCTTAGAGCAATTCCAAATACTGCAAGACTGTCAAGCTTAGATTTGTTTTGTTTTTCAATTGTTCAAAATCATAAAATATATGAACATCCACAAAAATTTGTTCCTTTGCCTTATCAACTTGAGTTCTTAAAAATTATAAAAAGTACAAAAATGCTTTGTTGCCATTTTCCTATTTTCAGAAAGTTAAAATAATGTAAGATATTTTCATCTCTCTTCGATAATTCTTAATTTTTTTTTAATTTGTGTCTACATGGTGTTTAGTGCCAGGATTTTAATGCCTTAGCAACTAAACTGAAAGATCTTACGCTTATTTCTTAACATCTTTTGATCAAGAAAACGCGGGTATGAGATCTGTAAAAACTGTACACAATTCTGAAGCCTGAAGATTATAAAAAAACAAACTATTGCTTCACACAAAAATTCCAAGTGAAAGAAATATAGAATCATGTCAACTAACTGTTTAAAATGCATGATTATTGAAAAGATGATGGTTCATACCAGATAGACTGTAGTCACTTCTAAAGCCAGCCATCCTGCTCCATGTATGTTCCTGCACTGCTCACCCCTGACCTGTCTGGTTTATACACCCAGACAACTCAAATTATGACACATCACTGTCAAACAAGCTTAGAGCCCTCCTGCTAAAACAAACAGGGCATTATCACCAACCCCAGGCTAATTGTTCCCCTGTGGAGGAAACAAGTGCTGTTGCAGGTAAACAGGAGAGCAGGTTTCCTTCCATAAAATACCTGCTATGTTTAAACAAACCATCGCAAGACCATCCCTACTTTTCCCACCAACACCTGCCACCCAGAAGATCTCACATTCTTCACCATTACAACCCTTAAAAATCTTTTTATGGACAGTGGAGATAAAACCTTATCAGGGAGGAATTTTTATAGGCATCTTTTTGTTGAGCTGTAAGACTGTTGGGTGCAGAATTGGAGCAGCCTTTGTACGGCTGTTTTCCATGCTGACATTGGTGTGACAGATTTGTTTGTCTCTTGGGTGGTTTGAAAATTTTTGAGACAAAGTTATCAGTCTGGGACAGAATCTGGGTGAGTGACCCAGGACAGAGACCAATGCACCTACACAAATAGACGCTCCAGGCCTGGCAAACATACTGAAAGCCAGCTTACACCTTTGCCCACATTTAAAGCAGTCGTACATTGGAAGATTACGTAAGCTGGAAAATGATCTTCATATGATACAGTAAAAATTGCTATTGTCTCCTGAGACAATGAGAGGTGTAAAATATGATGCTGTCATCAAGGGTATGACAGGAAATGTTTCACCACACTTTGAAATTAGATTCCACAGAAAAAACAAAGGATGTGGGCAGAGATAAGGCCAATATTGTCACTGCAACGAAATCTTCCTCGTTTCTCACAAATTTAATTTGTCCTATCTCTTATCTAAAGGTACTTGATAGCGCCGTGCCGCTAGTATACAAAACCCAGGAGTGTCAGAATGCTGGGACTGTTGCCGCTATTCTATATCCTGAGAGATGTATCTCCCTTCCGAAACAGCTGCTCGGTGCGTGCCTTTGTGTGGCTTTTTCCCCAGGAAATACAGGAATCCTCTTTGGGGCGCATCCATTATGAAAGCACACAGTGCCAAACATAGCTCATACTAATGGCAAGGCGATACCGTTGTGTCCAGATGGCTCAAATCCTGTCCTTTATTTCATCATCGCAGTGTTTGCCTCCCGTCTTCATCCTGTACTCTTCTTCTTAGCTGGGCAGATTGTTTGACAAAGGTAACAGGTGGTACTGCAACTTTTCAAGGGGATAAAGAGCTACCCTCCTACGAAAACAGACACCAATGCGCTGCGAACTACAAAGGTAGAGACATCTACGACGTGCGTCATCTACCTTTATGATATAAAAAGACGGATCTTCACTGGCAAATAATCTTAGAATGTCGATATCAAACAGCATATCACTTTTCCTTGATATTTCCAAGGGACTACCCCTGTATACATATCATGCTATTTGCTAAAATTTCTGGATGATAAAATTGTGAACCAATCTTGCAAGCACTAAAAAGACAAAAAATAAATGCCAGCACTTTTGATAATAAATCTTTATTGTTATGCTTAATTTCAGGCCAAAGTGCAAGGAGGAAGTATTGAGAGTACAAACTTTATGGTCTCACAGGTCATAAATTTGTCTCATGGTTAATGTTAAATCAAACAAAGTAGGTTAAGACTTGTTTGAAATGTTTGAATGTCAATTACTTTTATACAAAGTATATAAAGCAAAGACAAAATTTTATCCAAGTGACACCAAGGTAGAATTTGTTTAAATTTCCCAACCCATTAAACCAACATTTGCCACAGGTATATATCTTTTTTTCACCCACATTGAGCTACACCCATTTAGCAAACATTACGAGACTCTCTTCCATCCAAACCTCCTGAACTTGACAGTGTGATCTGAGGGTCTGGTCTGGTTGTTTTCTACTGTTCCAAACTTCCTGGGTCCTTGTCTATGTGGAATGTAAGTTATCCATAACTGAGGAAAACGATATACATGGGGGAGTATGGGAACGAGTGTGTGTGAAGATCTCTCGCTAGTGACATGAGTGGGACGGACTGTCGGCCTCGAATTCTTGAACCCACAACAGCGCGCTGATGCGTGATAAATGGTGATGCATTGCGGACTTTGGCTGTGGCAAACAGGATATTATCACCACGACCGCTTTTACCTTCAGCCAGGCAGATCGGCTGGCGTTTTTAACATAGCTTCATCTCTGCGCTGTCATTGACAGCAGACACAATACATATCACTCAAGGGCTTTCATAACAGCTTTGGGGCCTTTGTGTACTAAAACAAACAGTGTGATTACCTTTATTGACCCAAGTGGTGTCTGTTGGGGAGAGGGTCCAAGGTGCCTTTGATGGGAAGGGCGGTGACATCATTACATAGACTGTTAAGCGCCCACCTGACCGGAGAGTACACAATGAAAAAGTTTACTATCATGGGAACTTTTTCTGCCCGGCGACACAAGCATGACAAAGAGAATCATACTTCTCCTCGCCCTTTTGACTAACCAACTTAACTTTTTTGTGATTCTTTCATATACTTGTTGGGAATAAACCTGTACTAGGATTTAAAGACAAGGTCTATTATCTCTAACTCTATTCACATTCCAGGGAGATTAGGACTAAAAGTGTTTAGGACCACAACAAATCCTGCCAGCCTTTGGAGTCACAGATAACTTTGTTTCCTACACGCTTGAAGAGCGGTTGAGAGAAAGTCCTTGGTTCAGGTTGGATGGTTGGTTGGTGCAGGGGTTGGGTATCCTCACACGTTGGGACCTATTATCTCCCGTCCTTGCCCCGTCACTGTTTGTTGGTGATATTTAAACAGCTGAATGTCGATGGAACTGACAGTGGCTGTCCTTGAGAGGCAGATTTCTTTGCCGACGGCCAAGTGGTTATACTTGGGATCCACTTCACTCCTTTGTGACGCATCTTGAAAGAAAAGGATCTTGTCTGGGCACTGGCGCATGGTTTTTATCCCATGGTGCAGAACCGGTCAAGTTCTTGGTGTCCGGGATTACTCTTTTGTTACACGAGCACTAAGTTGACTCAGAACACCTTAGCGACGACGGATGTTTGCAAATGACATGATAACACACACCAAAAATAGACATGTCCCTTTTTAATGGTAATGGCTGCCAAACTAACAACTAAAAAGCTTGGTTTTGTTCCGCAGATAAAAGCACTGTAAAGCCACTTTCAAGTGGCCTCAGTAAGAATAGGGGGCTCACAAATAGCAGGCAGGTGTAGCTGATCCAGAATGGCTAGGGCTTTGAGAGATGACAACACCATGGGTACGTGACGGCCCAGAACTGACACCACTTTTGTTCTACTTGCGGAGACTAATGATCAAATAATCCACGTTTCTGTGGAGGTCTGATAGATGACAGAATGCACTCTGTCCTTGAATAGATAATGAGATCGCTCGGCAGATATTAGGCTACCAAAAGATTGACTCAAGCTATGGGGGCAAGCCAGGAGCTCTCAAATAGCCACCAATTTTCAGTCTGTGCCCTTAGTAGCAATGGAACTGCCAAGTTGGGCTACAAGTTTACGAAGGCAAGGGACAAGGGTTGATATAATTGATGTGTTCCCAGGACGACGGCAAGGGTCCTTTTTCCCCATTCAGCCACTAATAACCTGCGTTGATAATAAAAGTGGGATAAGCTGTTGTAGGAACAAAAGATTGCAGCGAGAATCCGTCCAACATGTGTCCGGTGTGAGGCAGATATTGTTACCATAACAAAGCCAGGCACAAAGACATGGTGCTTCGCCCGTCAGCAGTGATAAAAGAAGTTTTGTTATTCGAATCGCAAGACCTGTGCCTTTGATTAAAAGTCTGCAGAAATGATTGATGACAAGAGAGAAAAAA
>NW_017804131.1:3448670-3475064 GCF_001625305.1 Branchiostoma belcheri
TGCTTTTTCTGACAGTTGCAGAGGAAGACACAGAGAGATAAGTTTACTCAGCTGAAACTTGTTACTCTCTCATCATCCTCCCATTACATCTCCGTCTGTTCCCTGCGCCAGAAACAATGGCGAGCCATACCAGGCGAGAAAGTGAAGGATGGGCCGCGGCATGCACGACGATCCACTCTGCCACCGTACGCCTTTTGTACGCCAATATTTCCAGCAAAAGACAGTGTTTATTGGAAAGTCAATATCTGCACGGTGCGAGTCGTGATATATGTGTTATCTATGGACAAGCCAAATGATGAATGGTCACTGTCTCTTCTTTCATCTCAATCCCAACTGCAAATTTCTAAATTGCCTGGATATACCTTAATTAATTCACATGATTGATAGTCCGTCGGGGATTCCCGAACCTTACCTGAGCAATACACGGGCACACCAGGAAATGGAGCTGGCATTTAATGGTAACACATAAAGTGTGCATGTAAATTATCCCCAGCCAAAGACAGAAGGGAAAGCTGGGGAGAGGAATAATTCAGTTCCGGATGTAGAGCAGTGTACATATGGGGAGATGGGCGGAGATGTAGCCTAGATAAGGACCTGCCAGGGCACTGCTCCTGGTGTGATCCAGGGGGGAGAACAGAAGATCCACCTGACCCTGGGATCACATCACCCTTCTCACCTTTCTCTACAACCCCACATCTGCCCAGTGTGCTGTGGTGGGAGTGGCCCAACACATGTTCTGTACCATCCCAACCACCATTACCACCACAAAATGGTCCCGCAGGACATCCCACATTTAAACTGCCAGGCCTCCTTTCTTTGCCAGGAAAGGCATCCCAGATCCCCATTAGACACATAATTGGCAAAAAGAAATTCACTTTTAAAAGGTGAAACAGTCTGTGCAGGGACAGTTGGGCCATATGTGATGTCTGGAATCATCGTCTGTCGTCTGCAGATTAACAGTTGTCAGCTACTATAGTGGAGGGCACAAGTACAATCTGGTAACATAACAGATCAAATATTTACCAACAATTAAAACAAAACCTTAAACCAAAAATTTAGTAATTGGGAAATATGCAAAATTTTGCATCTGAAGTATTTAGAACAAACAATTACAGAAGTGAGACAAGATTCTTAGGATGTTTGTAGGTTTATTGTGAGCTAAAAAAATGTTTGAAAAGATTCCACTTTTTTTATTGGAACATAATAACTTTTGAAGGATGTTATCTTCATAGATACAGATGTGGACAATACTTTTTTTCACAGATTATTTTAAGTTATGACTGCACATACACATATAAAACAACATGATCCTGTATGATTTTTGAAACAACGTTAAAAAGTTCACAGGAACAAACTACCCAGCATGGCAACTAATAGGGCAGTGCAGTGTTCGTACATGAACAGAAGTGCTCATTGTATGGACCTGACATTGATATCATTAACGCCTCAGTTGGATTACGGAAATGGGAGGCGGAAGCTTGCGATGGAAGCAATAGGCAGGAGGGAACAACGCCATGAAAAATAAAAAGCCATCAGACTTCAGATAACACACTAATTTGTTCGTGGAAATAGCCCACAGCTCATTCCAGCAACACAGTATGAGCTGCAGATGCCAAAGGACTGATAGGGCAAGCCTGTGATTTTCAGACAATGACCGCGTTCGACCAGCCCCTTCCTACCATCTGCCCCAGCCATAAAGCACCCTGTTACCACATGTGGCCTTGTGGTTGTTTTCTGTATGCAAGTTGTGCTCCCTACCACGCCTCCCTCGCCAGGCAGGAGGGATAGAAGCGCAGTCATCACACCTTTGTGGCCATTGTGGGTAGGAATAACAAGTGTTAATGCAATCCCTTAAAGTGGACGGGACTCTGAAAATGTGGAAAATCTGCTTTCAACGCTGGCCAGACAAGCATGCATGTGCATCACCCGGTCTTATTGGAATTCCAAATTGTCGTCTGGCTTCAGAATCTTTCCTGTGAAATGCAAATCAGGCAGAGTTCCGACATTCCGCGTCGTGTAGGGGGAAAATGTTTCACCCCGACAATAGATGAGGAGCGCGGGGAAAGCGTAGCAGATCACAGGCGGGGATTACAACTGATCAGGACGAAACGTCAGCACAAAGGAAAGAGCATCTGTCCGAGGACGGGCCACGATAGCGCCTGAATGGGGCCTGTCAAGACAGTTTTGCGCTCCCTATTGACTCCCTGCACACGAGATAAATTGCCGCACCGCAATATGGTTTCGCAGAATTGACATTTTTTATTCACTCCTTATGACAGTGAACGATGAAAATATGAGGAACGCTCGGGCCGAGCACGTCAAATGAATAGAACATTTAATTTAGCTGGGAACTCACAGAAACTTCAAAGGGACTTCGGCACCTATGGTGTAGCGAGTTTCACTTCGCAGCAGAGCAGGTAATTGATTTCAAGTAGAGCCGTTTAATAATTCAGAATTTCAGACCAAGATGGATACAAACCTATCTACAACCCTCTCCTTCCGATCACAGTTGCCCAAGATTGCTTTACTTTCAAATCAGTATACACCTTAGCGCTTAGTGACACTGCCCGCATTTATTTGTCGTCAATTTTACCACAAGCCCAGACAGAAAAATTGTCTCTGCAGACATATTAAACTCACAAATAATCTCAAACAAACTATAATACACGAAGGTCAATGACACCTTATGTATTAAGTATCCAAATAATTCATACATGAAAAAAATGTTTCCATCAAAAGTGAAAAATATAGAAAACAACTGGTACAACTGAAAAAAGCCACTCAAAGTCAAAAACAACAAGTCTTTTCTCCTGACTGAAACATAGCCCAAAAAATATACATGTATATGCTAGCATAGAACTTTAAACGATAACATTGACTACTTCCCCATTCCAGATACAAGAAGTACCAATTAATTTCTAGTAATAATTCTTTTTAGAACATAGGTGCATTACTACAGTAATAGAAAATGACATTTTAATCAGTGATTGTTAAAATTCTTCTGGAACTAATAAAACTAAAAAAAAACCTCAGACAGAACATGGCCAATAAATATAGATACAAAATGGCGACCAAAGAATACAGACCTCAAAAGCATGCCAGTGGTAAATTAAAGCACCCAATGTCTGGAAATCAAGAGAGTAGAAATATGGCCATTCCCCCATACTATCCGCCTTGCCTTTCTGTTGATAATACCCACTGGTAATCCTTCTGCACAGTGCAGCCAATATCATCCAACCAGGAGTTCTGAATCAATATCCCTGCCCCTAACAAAATGTAATTTTGGACAAAAGTTGTCCCAGCAGACAGGCCTGCCAAAAAATGGTGTGACCGGCTCGAAACTTGGCTACTTTCATCCAAGAACCCAATTTACTACCCAATTGACTTCCTCTGAAAGGAGAAAAAAAGACTGCTTTTGAGTTTTTTGGGTCCACTGGAGCAAGGTGTGAAAGAAAAGTTTGCATACAGGGTCTAATCACGTTCTAATCCCCTAGTAAACAAACAAAAACAAATAAGCAATTACAAGCGTAAACAAAGACTGGCCCTCCCCCTGTGCTGTATGGTTTATGTGGGGCTTTGTGGGGCGTGCGGTCTCTATAGTGGCTGGTGTGGAGTAATGTGTTTTCAAAACACAAGAAACATGTCAGGAATTATCAAACTCAAGCAGGCATTCTGGAACAACTCGGACCAATCCTGCTCCTGTTATGAAGCCTTCTACTATCCTTCTGGATACTTGCTTGGAAAAAATTCCATACTTGAAACAGGGAAGGAACAAGTTACGATGTAAGAGATCAATAAGTACGTAAGTTGTGAGTACTTTCTGGCATTTTTATGGTTCCTTCATTTGGTCTAACTCTAAGCACATTTGTGTATTGATGCTATCCAGACTTGTTGAGGTCTTTCTTGAACAACTATACCTCCTTGTTTTCCTTGAAACCAGTGTTAGTTTGGTTTGCAACAAGAGAGACTGACTAAAATACTATGAACACCAGTATATGCAGGAAACAGAAGAACATTCTTGGTTCTCTCACTGCTTCAACATTCTATGTTACTTCACGGTAAAATGCATATCAGTATCTGTAATATTGGGGCAGTGTATAAAGAAGGCAATAGCAGAAGACTTTACTTTTGAAAAATATGCCAAAATCCACAACATGAAAAATCAACAGTTAAACATTGTGCCAGAACCACTATTGAATTTTTGTGTACTCTATTGGGGTCTATTTCTTGTGATCACAAGGAATGAAAAGAAGTAATAAGTAGAAGTGTACTGTCAAAAATAAATGAACAGCCCTCCTGTGTCAGTTTAGCCACATGGCTTTCTAATACTGTGTTTGGTGTTTCATATTGACATAGTATAACATATATGACCCTGGTACTTAAAACTTGTGAAGTGACACTTTCATCTCTGGCCCAGCCTGAATTATCTCTCCCTAAAATTTCCACACCCACCGTAGGCCAACAAAATACTCACACAAAACGAAGGAACAAAACAACTTCCTCAAAATGAGAGTAAAGCTATTTTTAGTAGTTTTGTTAGAGCTTGTGCCTGTACTTGACAGAAAGTTGTACTGCAATGTTGTAGAGTGTAAATAGGGATAGGTGGCATATGGTAGTACAAGCCCTCCTGTGAAAGGTGAGACTAAAGGTGGGATTGGTTCGTACACCTGTGCCTGGACAGCTCTGTCACGCTGGATCTCCCTGGTCACGCACTGTAAAATGACTTATAGCCATGATGCTTCAAAAACAAACCATCGATAAAGGCATATTGAATTTTTTCGCCTCGGTATTAAGGAATCCCACCTGGCGTGCGGACAGAGTACAGACGGCGACCGTGCTCGGGGATAAATCCGGCCGCCATTTCCCGATACAACCTGTCTGTCTCGGCAGATGGTTGCGACAAACTGTATCCGAAAATCAGTAAATAAACTGCAAATTATCCGATCAGAAGTTATTTTCCTGCGGGTAATGGGAGACAATTTTTGAGGGATGTGTGCTGGACTGAAACTCACAAGCTGCTCTGGTTTAAACTGCTAGCTGGGGTGAAATCGGAGACAAAAAATCTATATCGAAGACAGCAGACACTCAAAGCCGCGCAAGATTTTAAATCAATAATTCCATTTAATAAAGGTAGAGACAGGACTTTCCCTGGGCAAATTACAACTGCCCTTCAATCCCATGATTAATCTTACCTGGGCTGAAACGCCAGCAGGGCGTTCTAAAAACTCCCCACACTTTATTTTCTACACACAGGCACACACACACACACTTTCTAAACAGTTTCACTTTTCGTGTTGACACTGGTATCATACGATACTTTGCCAGATGATTTGCTAAAGCTCGTGTGGTCGGCAGGAATACTAGTTGGCCTACAGAGAAAAGGATGCAGTATTCGGGGCTAAATCCTCCCGCCAAGAGACACAATAGCGCTTTTGTAGACAAGGCGTTCGGACTAGATACGGACTTGTGTCTCGCGTCCGCTGGCCGCGTGGACCGGTACGGCCCTTTTTTTAGGGACGCTCACCGTAAGTCCTTCCCCCGGGAAGCATGATTACCTATCTCCGGGTTACAACCCCACTTCTGTGTCATAATTGAAGACAATCTGGACATATTTCAGACATGTTGCTTTACGGCGGTCTTACGCAGCTTTTGTGTACTTGTAATCAAAATGAAAACTTGCACAAGACGACACAAAATGCGATCATGTTACACAATGGTGGCGAACCACAACGCACCAGAGGACCGCTAGCCGGTCCCGCCGCGCGATCACCCCAACTCCTAACTTTCGATCGCAGACCAAATTTCCCGCTCTTTCTAGCATAAAATCATCCTGCGCTGAGGCTGGGAACACAGGCAACTAAACTTGGTGCAAGGAAACCCAACTTGTGCTGATGAAATCGGCAGGAAAACTCGAGCGGAAACTGGGGGACCACCAGGAAACATACATCTATCCCCTTTCACATGATAATTTCAATTTCATCAACAGACGGGAGTCGGCACGTCTGGGGTCTGATCGCTGTACACACAACTTTCACAAGTCACGAGAAGTGGTCCCAACATGGGGTTTAACGGGAGGGGAGGGCGGTAGAAGGGCGTACGTGGCCCGGCAGACGCCGACAAGTCGGGCGGGGACGAGAAGCAACATGTATGTGGAGGGACGTGCACGAGGCGGCTCACGGTCACGTCCGACTACCCCGCTCACACGGACCGTTATCTCCGGACCAACTGTCCGCGGCCCCGGCGGTGCCGATCTGCCCCGGGACGCCGCCATAACTTCCTCACGCCGTGCCAACACCCTACCCCTCCAAACCAACCCTCACAAGACCAGGAGAAAGCGGGTCGTACTTACTTTTTGCGAGTTTTCGTGCCTTCCCCTTCGAACGCATCGCTTGCGGTTTTTCACATGGAACAAAAACACTTGTCTTGTCAACATGGCCGGTGACACCTGTGCGCATGTGCAGTTGGACATGCGCGAACTGAACTTTACCGATTTTATGTTTGTTTGCTTGCGCATCTAAACGTCATCAGTCACTGTCTTGGGTCCCCGATTCTCGGTTAATTATAAATCAAGGCATATTCCGGCACAGCTTAGGAAAGAATCAGACAGGCGCGGGTAAAAGATCGCATGTCGCGCCTTGTTGATAGAGTCTAACGAAACTTTACCACTCTCTTTGTGCTGGTGTTCTTTGTCTGTATTGTAGACACTCATAATTAGTCATCGATTGTGACTCATCCTGTAGTTCTGTCCCTAAGCACCCGTCGATCAGAGTGCATAAGAAGTAAAAAGTGTGTGTGAACTGAACCGGGGTGGGATAATTTGTTCTCCTGCGCGAAAGCAATTAAATTAACACCGCTCTTAATGATCACTATCCCATCAATCAGTCATCTCTTTTGTGCGCAGGTTTCTTCCACCGCCCAATAGCTCCTCATTAAACTGCTCCAATATTTCAATTCCTATTTCCAGTCCAATTACTTACGGGCGATGCGCGCGATCGAAGAAAGTGGCAAGCTCTGAGCCACGGGTCTAAGAGGGGCTACTTTACCGCGAAAGATCAGTATCTCTAGTCTCTCTATTTGTTCTTCTATCAAAATATACGCACTCAGTGTTGCAGCACTGTATAACCCCCGTGGGATAAAGCTACAACTTCAACGTCTACGTGACATAGCCGGCGAACTTTTTTTTAAATAGCTTGCTGTGGGTGTATGTGTATATTTATACAGAATAGCCGCACGTGCGTTTTCTGTGGCGTCAGTGTGTTAAATATGAACAATGTGGGGTGAAAGAATTTCATACAAGGTATTATCAGTGAAAAATTTGTTGGTGTTTTCCTTCCCTTCCGAGCGGCGTTCTGGGTACTTGGGGGGAGTTGGGCAGAGCCGGAGCAGACACGAGCCGTATGATGAAGGATTGGGAGCAAGGACACGGGTGTCATAATGTGTCGATAAGGCTGCCACGGAAGGATGGTTCGGGCCCCGCTATCACTCATTCCCGACCTCTTTGCACTTGCCATATGCGGACCGGGCGATGAGGGCAGATGACCATCTCATACCATGTATTACCGCACAGACGCGCCACTCGCTTCCTATACTCTCTCTTTTTTACACTCCAGATTTTTTATTGGGGTCGGCTGACTTATTTATGTGTGCGCAGCGTGGATATTAATTATTTGATATTGCCGGAGAGGCGGTGCGTTATTTATGGCAAGTGCCGTGTTATCATGCCTGCAATGATCACACCGGGCAGTTGTGAAAAAACCCATATTGTGCCAACAAACGCCGCGCAGACACCGAGCTAACCTCTCCGCCGAGCCCCTATAAATACAACCGCATGCGGATGAAATAGCCTTTACAAACACAAAGGTACAGACAGAAATCACTCTCGCCGCACAAAAAGCAGATCTGTTATCACAGAAACCGTTCCAAGTCTCTTGTCCTCGCCCCTTCTCTCCACCTGCCGTTGTAACCAGATCCTCAAGAAAAACAGCGAGATGCTACTATTATAATACACCCAGTTTGTTTGGAATTTCATAGGTCACTGGCGCCTCTCACGGTTTTTAATTGATTTCTGTGCCTTATCCATTTCTGATGGAACTTGATCAATCCGGTCTGTGACCCCAGCTCAACTCCTCCTTGATCGGATTGCCGGTGGAGTGACGACTTCCAACCTCTCAGCCCCCGTGTGGACAACCTCCGCCCGGTCCCTCTTTGTGCTGCGCCATTTTTCGTCGAAGACGACTCGCGCCGCGCCGACGTCTGAGCAAAAGGCCCCGGCCGAGGAGCAGCGGAAGAACCGAGTCGTGACCGCCCGGGACCGTTTCCACTCGAGATCCGCACTTGCCTTTGAACCTTTCAGCGCGGCTGATCTGGCCGTGAATGACAAACATGGTCTGCGTCATACCGACTAATGAATAGGACCTTGTGTCAACAGGACCCGCACAGTCCCGCGTTTGCTGCAACGCATCCGTAGCATCCGCCTGTCTCCTATTTATTTTGTGGGCACAAGTACAGGAACAAAGCTTGTAGAGGGGGAGGGGTTAAAAAATCTGTGCTTTCTCACCCCCTTTCTGCTCTCACCCGTGTACAAGAATTCCTTTAGAGTTCAAAAGACCCTAACGGGATAGATCACAAGGACCGATGCCGACCACTTTTACTTGCTACACTTGCGACATGTACGTGACAACTCTGTACGCCCTGCTGGGCGTTTGCACAGGCCCACAACTTTTCCGTCATCATCTCTTTGATAAAACATCTTCAACAATTCACAGAGGTGAACACACGTACACGTCCTGAAACACATACACATGCTGGTGCCTCGCCCTGTGTACTTGATGCCATCTCAACAGCAAGGAATCACCTGGTCTTTTTATCCCCTTTCAGTCGATCATGACGTTTGCTGGCTCGCAATAAAAAGCAGATCCCCCGGTTGAACTGAGTGCTAGACAAATATTATTTAAGTTATCCACGCCAGCCTTCCATTAATGAAGGGGTGGGAGATTAAAGACGGCTTGACATGTCTCGCGTGTTATCTCTCCCCAACGATGACGGGCCCGTCTGACAACCGAAGCGCTTTAACAATCACCACGGGCGGGTGTATGAAGAGAAACCGTGCTCGCCCAAGGGGCAATTAGTGCGGGACATGGTGCGATTTTGACCGGGCTGCTGGTCTGTATCTGTGCAGGGATATGAAAGTGGATAAGGTGCCCGGAAGCAGGACTCTACAGTCTGTTGGTCTAGGGCAGAAGCGAGGGCGCCCTCTCAAGTTCACGCGCCGTCCCGAGACGATTCTCGCGATAATTAGCCAGTCGAGATGGATCGCCCTCTTGACGTCTTCCAACGTGTTTGGTCACATTTTCGTTATCAGAGAACAGAAAACATATGCTGACATGGTGTGTGCGAGCGCGCGTGACTGTGACCGCTGTAATGATTAACTAACCTTTGCCGCATGCCTGCATAATCTTTTCTCGTTTTTAGCGGATGTAAAGCGTCTCAAAAGCGTCTTTTGTTACAAAACATCAAGGCGACACCAGTTCTTTTCTGGTGTACCAGGAGCTAGTATTTTTTTTCAGGCCTGATCACCACTAGGAGGAGCACTGTAATAAAGTTGATGTTTCTAGGACGCCATGGACACGGAAAAGTGATAAATCTACAGTGTGTCACATTTCAAAGATATATAAATCAAAGCTTTTTGATTATGGGGAATTTTCTCTGTCAACAATATAACAGAAATTAGACTTCTATGCGGGATAAGGAATTGCTAATCACAATATCCAGCCCTTGCAAATGACTAAAAAAATTGCGTGGCTCAGAAAAATTAAAGACGGAGAGGAAAGCCCAAATATCCTTTGTTTGGTACAATTCTCCAGTCTCGCAGCCTTACCGTGTACTTTGCAGCAGGCTTCTCGGGCACCGGTACGGTACGCGTTACCCAAACACCAGATCAACAAGCTGATGATCGAGACTAATGAATCATCTGAATCTACCGTATTATGAATAATGGATGCTTTAGGACAAGGAGGAGGGGCAGGTGGAGCAATGTCAAAAGTTCCCTTTATATATATATATATTTCTTTTTTGTACTATTTCCAATAGTCGTTGCCATACTTTATACCATGTACAACTGACGTGCAATAAAGTTCTTCTTCATCTATAAAACTTGAGTCCATGTTCGAGTATACGTTAAGAGCTTTTATTGATTTAACGTTGAAAAATGTAGATTTACATGAATGGCTTTTGGTAAACTTTATTTGCTTTCAGTCACCAATATGAATGACAAAAGAACATTCTCAATAAACGATAAACATCAATCAACAAATACCAAATATCAAGTACATTGTGCGAGAGAAACGTCATAACACACTGAAAATAGCTAGATCCTCCGATTAAGTACAACACGACAGTGATCATTAATTTTATTAAAACAAACAAACACAAGAAAGTTGTTACTTCATGGAACTGGATAGATTTTTTTAAGTTTCACTTTTCAAGTGGCATCCACTACTTTTCGTCAGCGGCTAAAGGAATCTACAGTTGAACAGGTATTTATAAAAAAAAGCTACGAGTACTGCAAATGAGGTGAAATGGTCTAGGGCAGTTAAAAATAGTACAGGTTCTGACAATGTAACATCCCCTCCGATCAGCCTTCCTACCCCCTTTGGTTTACACAGAAATGTGCATGAAACTCCCCATTCCTCTCCCCCAAGCTGGGGGTATTACTCCGTGGATTTGTAGATGGGGTATATAGGGGAGAGATAGGGGCGGGCCGGGGCTGCAGGTGGGAGATATTCCCGCCATTAAACCATTAATGGTTGGCAGCTTTCGCGCACTCTCAATACGTTCCATTGCACGTGCATGATGGGAGTGGATAAGGCTCTAAAGACTGACGTGTACGAAATAAAGCCAGATTTACGGTTATATGACGATGTGATAATCTATTAGCGTACATATTTACAACCTACGAGAACGGCTGCGCAGCGGGAGTTTTAACAGTTAAGAAGATGACTTATACCGGAGTAGTGTAGTACCAACCTGGTGTGCTAAGGCATCCGAAGGGTGTGTTACAGATCAAGTACAAGTACAGGCATGGTTTGATCCTTTGAGAAGTAGCACCAACATTGTCACCTATTTTGTCTGTGATGTCCGTGCTGACTTTATACCACCGTGTTTCATTGATTTGGAATCAGATACACCAGCTTACATGACTCCAATCCGGCTATAGCTGGGATGAGCCGAATGGTATATTATAAGACTGAAATACTTTTAATGGTATACGTCTTCCAGCATACGCACTTCACCTGAACTTGCTTTTTAAAATCTTTAGGGAAAATGCAACTACTGTGAAAGGCATACCCTAACCCTACCAGAAGCATGCGTATGTAGAACCCAATGCAGTTTTTAGGGCCTGGAAAGCAGATTTATAAGTCAATATTATAGTCACTTATATACATACTGAGGTGAAACCACACTTTCCCATGTATCTTGACCATCATGGAGCAAAAATTCCCAAAATTCTGAGAGAAAATGGTTACTGGAAGGGCCCTTGGTTAATTTTTAGGGTATCACCCATAAAATAAAGGATTCATCTTGGGGCTTGTTCCTGCAGTTTTAAATACCCAAAGTATGAAATACTGATTGAAATGTACTAATGTAAAGCAGTATGTGTCAATATCATAAAGATTGCCTTAATCAGAATTTTTCAAATTTTGCTACGCTGATCGCATTGGATGCCTTTACCTTTTTTATTGTTTTGTGGAACAAAGAGGACCAGATATTTCCGGAAATATATGAAAAAAGATTAAGTGAATAAAATTCTTGCACCCATTTTGCACTTTGAACAAAATGGAAGCACCAAAAATAAATACTATCAGGTTGAAGGAAAGACACATTATAATGGATATGAGGGATGTATATATTGTCTGTCTTGTCGGTTGTAATTTGTAATATTAATTTTGTACGTAAACTTTTTGCAATTCAGGGAGTCTCATCCCTGCTGTAAGGTTTGCTTTTGGTGTCAATAAAGAGAAAAAAAGATGCGACAAAGAGGTGTATTTATTTTGGCACGTGTATGGTAGATTACCGATGCGCGACTTTGCGACTACGTTCTCAGTTGTAATATTGGTTTTTGCTACAAACAAACTTCCTCATTAACAGGATAAATAACTCGCCCTCATGCCTCGCTATTACTTCACAGGCGTGAAAATTAAAACGATAAATACGTTAAAATTGGTCACTGGGTACGCTTAGCCGCCTAAAGTCTGCGACAAGGCTTATTGTATTGGAACTTCTGTGTTTTGATCAAAATCTTCATTATCCTCACTGGAAAGTATACGTAAAAGTGGTCAACTTAAAGCTTCAGAGCTCGCTGAAAGTATTCATTGATCAAGATAATATAAACCATCGATTAGATAAGGCAGGCAACACGGAAGTTTACATGTGAGGGTTTTGATTCAACAAGAAAAATTTAACCTTCTGGGTAAAGGTAGAATCTTTTCAACCGGCGATACGCGTACGGTCTGCCCAAATCTCAAGTATCAACAATGACATCTGCGCACCCAGTGACCAAGTTGGAAGAAAGTCCACACATCTACGCAAACATGACGCCACATTTTTCGTCATCTGGGTATCGGAGATTAAACCATTGGCATCTGTCCAGGCCTTTAGCTCCGAGAAAACAGGAAAGGATCATCTGGTTACCCAATAAGTACCACATCCTGGACAACTACAAGCAACAGTGATATGATGTTTATAAATGAGTTAGTCAAATCTCCAAGCAGACGTAGAGTGAAATTGTCACGTTATGCTGTTGCCGTGGGCTTATGGAATCGGAAGATAAATTAATTATTCTCAGAAAATTAGTCGTTAATGCTTTTCGCAAGATCGCAAGACTAAAAAGTAAAATGGGAAAAACGAGAAAAAAATAGTTTCTTAGTTGGTACAACACGGCAGTTTTTATTAGAAAACTCAAGCACGAGATAATTTTCCTGTGCTTAATTATCATTCTGAAATAGAATTCTTTCCAATGTACTTCAGTGCACATTAACTGAAATTACGTATATCTAACAAAAATTTCACAATGAATTCATGAAGCGTGAATACTAAGAATAGGGGTGTCTGTTCCTCTTGAAACCAACGCCAATAGTCACTGTAAGTTTATCTACACTGTAAATAGTAATACAGGAACAAATACGTATTGGTCACTTATTAACGTAGATAGCTAACACACTACTTTCTGTTACTTAAATTACTTTGATACACGGTTTTGGTGACTTTATTTTCATTCGTGTACAAATATGGTCACAAAACGGACAAGTCCTATAATTATACTAGTGTTTCGGCGCAAAGTAGAGACATTCAATTCATATGTGTTTGTTGGTGTCTTGATTCATCTTTATCCTTATTTCAGTAAATTTAATCATATAATTTCAACTTCTTTAAGTTTGTTTCGATGCCCATTATCACGACGAGAGTGCGCATGCAAACTTTTTTGTGGTTGAGATCTTGTAAGACGTGATCTGAAATATGACTCTATCCATCTATTTATCGGTTCACCTGGCATGAACTACAGGTAAACAGACACAAGTCGGGATTTGTTTGCATCATTTTTGAATCATCAAAAACGTGTCCTCTTTCCTACACTACCTTAACACGTAGCTGATAGATCCCAGTTGTGGTAATGTAAATAGTATATGCCTGTTTCAGGTGAAGGTTAGTTAAGGCACGGTTACTGCAGATGTTAATGTAGTTGACAGTGGACCACCGTCATTGCGCTCCTGGCGTCCGTAACACCCAGAGCTATCCTCTCTCTCACTTGAGACAGGCACGGCTGGGTGATCAGTGCTCCACTTTGCGCAGCTGTTCGCCGATTGTCGGTCGTCAAGGACCCGCAAACTTGCCGGGTAGAGTTGCAGGGGGAGAAGAAAGAGAGATAAACGGCTGTGCGGGGCGATCTGCGCGCCCGCGGCGAGCTCTTCTTACCGAGCCATCGCCAGGTGAGCTCGGGGTCGCGCGGGGGACACGTCCGCAGGTAAAGCGTACCTGACAGCTGGGGTGATATATTACTTCGGGAATAAAACACCGAGTGGCCCATCACCCCGAGAATGTATAGAGAGAAGTTTACCCAACCCGGGGTTTCAATTCCCCTCCGACAATAGCGCGTCGCGGATAGATAGCAAAAACATGCCAGCTCGGACAAAACATCTCCGGGCCGACCGCCGACGGGTTGAACTTGGAGCTTCCGGCGGCCGGCGGCATGAGGGCCAAAAATGGCAGACCAGGCCATGAGAAAACATCCGCTATCCCATGACGCCACCCTTCAGATATGACAGAATGTACAAAACGACCCGTGGGAGAGAGGCGGGCCTCGTTTTTATGCCCTGACAGGGACTGTTATCTCAATCGCCGACATGTCTGTATTGTTTGGCCGGGCCTGTGTGTGGGGTGATCCGCTGGACTGCCTCTCCATAGACGGTTGCCTGGCAGCGAGACGAAGCCCGTTGACGGCTTCTTCACTAACCGCCATTGAAGAAGAAAAATAAAGCCATCGATCAGTCAGGCGAGTAGATCTAGATCCTGGAGCCATCGATTGCCCGGAACTCGCCAGGATCATCTCGGATGTCCCGAGAAGAAAAAAAAGGGTCAGAGTCCCCGTTGCGGGGGAGTGACAGTATGTGTGTCACCTTTCTTAAGTTTTTTGGCGCGACACCCGTGTCACGTCCACGCCTCTGTGTCAACTCAGGTGTGCCGTGATGCACGACAGGATAACGGTACAACAGGGTAAAGTTCAACAAGGAACTAATCTACCACGCCGTTACTCACTCAGATAAGAACCGCCCCACACATCGCTACAAAAGGAAGGGGAACAAAAGTGTCTGCTTGGAGTGATTAAGGAGCTTACAATGTGACAGTGATAAGATTGATCGATGATGAGATCATCTATATGTTCGTGACCTTTTTTTGGGCGGGAATGGGGTCTGACAGGCAGACCACGCCGTGAAGTGCGCGTCTGTTTGTGTTCCTTATCACTGTTGACGTCCTCTCCAGCGAGCAGACACGATTCCTACTTGACTGAGCCTGGTAATAAAGGCATCGCTATAATCTCGCGGTGTGTAAACATGACAAAGCGATAGATTACCCATATTGTCCGCCCGACGGGCTGGGTAAAATTTAACCCGGGCTGATTTAACCTGTCGCCTGCACTCTTCTGTACAGGTGACCAAGACAGTGACACGTACGGCTCCTCAAACAAGACAACAATGGGGCGACGCAGGTGTCGCGCAAGGGCTGACAATACCTCCCAAACGATCATTTACTTAGCAATGGTCGAGGGGTTGGATTTTTTTGAGCGGCTGACAATGACCGAGAGCTTTTCATTCCTCCTCTTGACAAATAGCCTTGCTGTAATGCAAAGTTCGCAGCTAGTACTGGCCCATTTATTCCGACGCTCGGTTGACAAATGACACGGCTGACGGTGGGGACTTTGAGACAGTGGCGCCCGGTTAAAACTTGAGGCGGGGAATATTGTTAATGAAGGCACCCAAGTTTCGCCGCACTCTGGAATAGAAACCTTTTCAAATCCCTGGTGTCGGCGCACTGTCTGAAAAACGACCTCCTCGGCTCTGTTGGTCCCGACAAATCCTTCTCATTTGTAGATAACTAGCATAGATAAAGTAGAGAGCTCGCCCCGGCGGCCTCTCACACAAGAGAAAGCCACGGAAGCTCTCCCAGGACCATTGTCACGGGACTCCGTACCATCCCAGGTGGGCACTTCTAGAAGGAAAAGTTGTTAGGTGGTATTATTGGAGGAGGATTGAAGGTGTGCCTTCATTTCCTTCTTGGTGGCCCTACGCGTGCACCTTGACCTTGTTTGCACCTGTTGACAAGGATGCCATGCATCACAGGTGGAAGAATTACCGCTCGCTCACACGATAAGACAAGGCGGCGGCACGGAGATGAAAGTGCGGGGCAGATAAGGGCGGCGCCTCGGCGACAGGATATAGGATGTACCGGTGAGAGGTTCACCTGCTCCACCTGCCCGCTGGAGTAACCCCTGTCCCCTTCATCACAATTTACAGGGGGACTTGTTGACAGATACACCTGAATCAAGACATGCCGACGTACCGAGGGACGCTTCTATTTATTCTACACGCCCCGTAGGTCGCACATATCGTCTACACTGCGTTTCTTAAAGATAATAACTTCCAAACTCGCACCTAGAAGTCATGACATACAGCCATAACTTCCAGCGGCACGTGGAGCCCTGTGATTTAGTACACAGCGTATCCACCTTTCAAGTGTTTTGCAGACGAATCCCTGCTGTCATTTCTAATCCCGCCGACCTTAATCCTCGTCTATATCCCCTCCTTCCAATTGATCCCTTTTTTTCTTCAAGGTGCGCGTTATTTTTGTTCGGATTTTTATTATGTGCGTATGTGTGCGTGCATGTGTGTATGTGTCACAAAGACGGAGGGGGGGGGGCATAATTTTGCTATCAGTGCAGCTTATCAAGCAACCTTTGGATTCCAATCAGCCCGCGGCCCTGCGATGTTTGTGCGGATGGCAGACCCGGTCACTTTGATCTTCTTGCCGGGGTGGATCGGAACGCGCGCGGCGGCTCTGCTCGCCAGACAATTAGCCCACGTGCCTGCGACCTCCTCCAGGAAATCCCTCTAAAAAAAGGAAAGAGAACAAGTAGAAAACTCACAGCCATAAATAACGTATACACAGCCATACACAAAACTTCCAATCACACATGTTAAAGTCATTACTTTTATGACAAGGTCAGTGAGAGGGGCCTCGGCGTGCCTTTGATTGTTGACTTTTGTCCCTGAACTATGTGGAGATGACTCGACCATTCGTCACTGTCCGTCTCTCCCTAGACGTCCCGTGCAGCTCACCGAGATTAGAAAAAAACCTCCGGCCGACACCTCCGGATAGCCTGGATGTCTTCTCAGCGCCTCGCACATGACTTTCTCCACTGTTCCCATCATGTTACAGCCTGGGGAATCAGGATGGATACTTCTTGAATTGCAGACAGTCAAGAGGTCAACGAAGAAGAGATTTAGTTCACAGCATGTCTTACAGGGAAGATGCTACAGACACACGACGCTAAACAAAAACACTTACTTAAGAGTCTTCCGGCGCTCTGAGATGTTAATTTTTAAATGTTGGACTTGTGTCTAGATATCAAAACATCCTTTGCGCGAGATACAAAACGGGTAAAAGGGCAGCATATCAGTAACAAACATTCCAGACAGTGGATAATGAATCACGAACATGTCACCTGAGTTCTTAGACATCATGTTATTGAAAACAGCAGCCTTTATCTCTCTACTAATGGAGTCGACGGAAGGGAGGGTTTGGAGCTCAGCGCTCTTTCTTGGTAATCTCTATGCACGATCCTTCTCGGACTTTCATCTAGTTTGAAGAATCCCGCAAAAACAAAGTGGGCGATCGCTTACATGTATCGTCAGACGCTCTTAGATGTAACATCTCTTTGTTTGTGGACTAATGGAGTGTTTTTCTTGGGGGAAAACCTGGCGGGGCTGCAATCCCGGGAGGATCCGCGTGTCTCCTCACGGCTTCTGCGGGATGAGTCGCGCTTGTTGCCCGCATCCTGTTTCGCATCATGCCCCGGGTAGTACAAAGTCGGCGTCCGGCAGGGGGACGGGCTTGTCGGCTCGCTGAAACGCTTCGCTTCAGCCTCAAGTTCAATGAGAACCACCTGGCGGAAGGCTGGACTCAGCTGGCCGCGGCCGGAGCGACGGGGTGGTGTGCTTCACCTTTCATCAGTTAGGGGTCGCACGGAGGAAGCGGCTTGAGATGGAGGGCGCGACCGTTCAGCTGTCAGGTGTGACCTCGGCATCAAGTTCGGAAGTCGCCATAAAGGCACAAAAGCAGAGAGTGGTAGAAATTGTGCCATGGGTCTAACTACTAGAAGAAGGCGAAATGAACAAAACCAGGTCGTATCGGTCTCGCACATCACCTTTACCAGACCTGTCTTGACAAGCGCTTAATATCTCTTTGCATTGTTGTCAACTTTAATCCAACTTCCATGTATTCGTATTTACTTTAAGTCTATTGTAGCACCGAGCCTGATATATACACCTGAAACATCGCTGGGGGTGGGGTTGACATGTACCTGGTTTTCTCTGTAAAACAGGTGACCCTGGCTTGTTGCCAGTGGAGTTGACCTTGACCATAGCTCATCACGAGGACGAGGAGATTTGAACGGACATATTTGGGAGTTGAACCGGGTGCAGAAATCCCAGATCGGACTCGCAAGTGATGAGTTCTGTCTGGACCACACTGCCGGGCCTAATGACCCTAATGGGTACGGCGGTGTGCTGGGGTTTGGGGTGGGAGGGGGGCAGCTGTGACAGAAACTTGACCCCTGCGATTTTCTTCGAGGTCAACTACATACGTCTACTGTAGAGAATTAATAGAAGGTATGAAGAAACCATTCTACCTCTTCCCCAATCCGAAGAAACGAGCCTGAAGCCAACATGATAGCGCGCCTCGAGGCTAGGAAGTCACCAATCTCAGAGGAAATTCAGATAGCCTATTTCTAAATATATAAAGACGAATTCCAAGAAATCCGAAGGGCGGTAAAGCCGCCAAGGTCGGGGAGGGAAACGGGAAGGGACGGGGATTTAGAAAGTCCCGCTTAAAGAAGCTTCTGAGCAGTTGCTATGAATTTACCATATGCCAGATAGAGAGCAGTTTTCTGGGCGTGTGTGCCAATTTGTTAGGTTAGAGGCGAACAGCACTGCTGTGAGGTACCTGACTTTGCTGGTGCCGCCTTTGCTTGTACCTCATCACAGGTTCGTCCCGGCCTTTTCGTTAACTCAAAACTTTAGTGGACCTTCGAAGTTAGGGAAGTTGGCCGTCGTCATGAGTGTGTAGCACTTAAACCTTGCTTTAACTAACCCAGAGTCAAGTTTGTAATTTGAAGCTACCTGTCACACCCCTGCTCGCTCCCGGTGTCATCACATTAGCACGTGTGCTGCAGTACCGACCAGACACGTCTCACTTCGCGCCGGCCGCCCCACTTGGTCCCGTGCCCATTCCGTGTGTTACAACACGAAATGCTCCTGTTAGGAGGAACAAATTGGAAGAATTAGTCCCCTCGAGGCCTTATTACCAGCTCCGAGCGGTGAAACCGAATCCACTGTCCATGTCCCATGGAGTTTAGCTGGGTCTTTTGTGATGAAACCTTTCGGAAGGAGCGTCCGTTAGACTTGGACCATCAGCTCTACTGCACGGCACAGACAGTGGCAGGCGCGCACAGCCAGAATTTAAACTTGCCATTCCCTGATGCTTGGCTGAAACAGGCACGCTGTCTTGCAAAGTCTAAGACCTTCGAGGCAGCAAAATTTTAGTTCTTACTTCAATCCTGAACTGACAACTTTTTCTTCTTATCAATATAATTGCAACGGGACCTGGCATTGACATTCGGCACAAAAGCTTGTTTGTCAGACAGTCTGTTGGGAGTGTCAATAGAAATAACATCGCTAGGCAACAATCTAAATGTATGTGTAATTAGACGCATACAACGGGTTTGCTTTTCATATGGTCTGTATTAAATGGTATCTATATTTTGCAATGATGTATGTCATCATATCTTTAATCTTTACTTACATACTTCCCAGCTATAATTGGAGGCCCTCAGCCATACAATGGTAGCCTGTGCCACACTATGAGACAGTACCTTTATATTGTGAATTGTCATTGAAGTATCATGAATAGCAGGTCTGTATATCTATGCACAACAACAACAAATGTCATTTTCGGTTGGGGTCTGTAGGGATCCCATGCCATCCCTCAATAGCTTTGTACTACAGGGAACCCTTGTTAATATGCAGAAGCCTGCTATGAAAATACAATACCATCAAAGAGGTATTGTATCTTATAGTGTACATAGTTGCTGAAAATGTGATATTGACGTCGGTTTGTGCAGAAAATAACATTAATGGCCACTTAAGGGTTAAACAATCAAGAATGTCTTCTCCCCTTGGCATTGTCTGATGACATTCCGCTCCCAAGCGAGTCATCTGTATTCACCTTGCTCACAGTCACAGATGTCCTGACGTCAAACAAGAGTGGGTAAATAAAGATGTCGACAGTTCAGGCCATGGGAGAGTGGTAACGCCCGAACTTGTCGTGTCTGGAGCCGGATAGTCAGTCGCATCCTGCACCGCCCCAGTGACGAGAAAGAAAAGGCGAAGTTCCTGTCCCGACAAGAATAATTGTCTTTGTGGTTATCCCAAGGTTTTAGGTGCTGTCTCATCCATTCACATGTATACCGCTGTGCTATTGTTAGCTCATTCTTTCACGGCAATCTTTCGGATATACCGCGGTCCCATGTTTCTGGGAATGACGTCTTGCCATGAAGAAGGGAGATGACATAAGTGCCAACTTATGTCGGCATGTACGTACGGCAGAAAGTATGCGGAGGATGGTGTTGACAAGTATTACACGATATTCTCTTCTGGGCGTAAACTTTATATGTCATCTCACTTTCTCGTGGACGATGATAGCCATGTTGTTGTTACTTAAGATTAATCTAACCATTAAGGGGGAAATCCCATCTCTCAGAGAGGGAGGGACAGAGAGAGAGAGAGGGCTGACGAAAGAGAGGGTTAAGAGGGGGACAGGGGAAGTGGTGCAAGCACGTAGTGTCGCCTCCTAAATAGTTTCTTCTACTTTCAACGCATTCGTTTAACTTTGATAATTTGAAAGAGTCTAAACTGTTTAAAATTGGAACTGGCACTAAAAGACAATAACATAGAAAAAAATGAACAATGTATATGTTTTTTTGTATGTGAGGTACCACCAGATGCCATCCATAAAGTTACAAGATACCATATAGTTCAACATCGTCATTGATTCTTTCCACCGTCGCGGCACTCGTACTCTTCGCCGAAAAAATAAGTTGTCTGTGACGTCGCGCGAACGAGCGAAAATCGGGGAACAAAGCGCGGAGTCGCGCAGTTGCCTCTCGCTGTCGTCCTTCCGGCGGAGCCGCCTCAGATGGATCGTTTGGAGCTGCGTGCCGACGTTCCCGCGCGTCCCATCTGGGCTTTCACGAGTAATTTTGGATTTGTTCTTGTCACTTCTCATTGCCTGCTTGATATAGAAGCGTTCCTACCCTACTGGGAGCGCGGCATGGGACAAGTAGAACATGTGTTGGGGGACACGGACTTGAAGGTCTTCCACGGGTGTACTCTTACTCGTCTAATTTCCGTCCTGGTTTTCAAGGACATTTCCAGCATGGACCGCGGCAACAAGGAACATAAAACTTTCTTCATCAAAGTCTTCACGCATGTTTTATTCATAACATTTTTAATGTGCTACATATGTGGAAAATGTCCGTCATGAGGCACGAGTTATTGCTATGAGCAATAGCGACATTAATTAGAGATGATTACACTAAGACGAAATGGCGCCAAACATCAATTTTGTGTACAAAACTTTTCAGCTTGTTGTTTTCCCCGGATGCCCCATTACTTTGTTTTGCACTTATTTACACGAAGTTCACAATAAATTCGCCGAAAGGTCATGTTTATTCAGATGTAGAATGATGTGTTAAAACGTTATATCACTTTTAATACCTTTCAGTCGTTCCCAGGTTATCTAAAGAATCCCCAGTCCTGCCCCGCAGTGAATTATGGGATGTTAGGTTTTTTTCGTCCACATCAAGTACCGTCATGCCTAGCGCGCGGACTGTCCGATAGAAAGGGCGGTATTTTTAACATGTTGATATAGTTATTATAAGACGGCAATGAAAGAGTTCCTAAGTCAGTGATAAGACAGGAACGATTTGATAAGAGCCTGCTCAATGCCAGAGCAAAGTGTACATTACTTTGGAACTTGATATGAAATAACTCATCCTCCTTATGTGCCCAGCACTAGTAGGGAGGAAATGAAATGATGTCGCGTTGTTATATTTAGCTGGGCAAATTAGATAACACCAAGACGAGTACGCTGACTGGGTTAAAGTTATTCACATTGAGGAAATTGGGGTCATGTTTCTGTAAACAAAGGTAAGTCCGCTACTAGCTAGATTTCAAGATTTTAATTCCTAACCCAATTTTTTAGAAGTTTAGAGGCTGTGTAGAAGACAGACCAGCAGGTAGAACTTGTAATTTATGGATGAAACAAGAAAAGGAGGCAACGACAAAAACACAGCATTGAGCACCGTGACTAAATGTGGATTCCAATGCTTCACAAAGCTTGCAACTTCTAATCTTCCGGTGCTTTCTTTTCCCAGAACACATGTGTATGGCACCCCTCGCCAAGCTCTCGGATCAATTGGCGAGATTTGAAATAAAGACATGATTTCATTAACGCCAGAAACAGGCCAACTGCGTCAAGGAGCCGTGTTCGGGGACGGCATTTAACGGTGAGCAGCTTGACAGAACTAACAAATTGTCCGGAAATATGTTCTCTTCGCGACACAGTCGGTCCGTCTTGAGCCCGTGATTTGCTGACACATTCGGTCCTAGCGTACATTACCGAGAGGGTATTAAAAACGACCAATCCCCAAGGACACCATGGTTATGAATTAAATCTCGGGGACAACACCGCGTGTGAAATGTGTTGAGCTGATCGGAATGAAGCCCGAGCTTCCATTCTGGAATATCCTGTGAAAATAGATGTGTTTAATTCGCCGGGAAGGAAGATGAATCGGGTCTTTAGACTCCAACGATCGATGTGCGTTAGGCAATTTGATGCATGGCGAGCCGCTCTTTGGAATAATGACGCACTAAGCGTACACTAACATCCGCGGGCGCGTAAATTCTCGCCTTTTACTGCTGCTAGATGGTTTCAACAATAATAGACAAGCTATGGAGACAGAAAAGCAGAAAATTGCTATCACCGAAGTGTAAAGTTACATGTAGTATATGTTTCAAAGACCGAAGTCTGACATGTAAGACCAAGCGTAGCCACATGGCGTCAAAACCTCTATCCTGGCTCATTCTGGCTCAATCCCTAGGCTACAGTCGTATTAAAAGCGATTCCAGGGAAATTCAACTTGGAGGAGACGGACAGAAAATCCTTTTAGCGCCCCTCTTATAAAGTTGATGAGCAAATATAGTTTCAAGTTTCAGATCTCAAGATTTGGATGCAATGGAAAAATCGGGAAGAGAAATGACTTTCAGAACGCAAGAGTTTCAGAGTTTTGAAGACCGGCAGCGCCGCAGTATTTGGTCTCAGTGCTCATGCCTACAGTTACCCAAGATTTTCATATCCTGCCATATTGTGTCAAAGGATAAATTGGATGTGAATGTCACTGAACTTCCCCACAAAACTCGTACAATATACTGCGAATCTAGCCTGGGTGCCAGACCCACAGTGTGCACACTGGATAACTTTGAGCTAAGCATACTGAATAGCTATAGTGTGCTGTGGATCTGGCATCCAGGCTACTACGAATCTGTACGTCGACAGTAAGACGTAATACGGAATTGGAAAATGAAATAGTACGATAGAGTACAAATGTTTTAGACAGTGTTCACGCTTTTCTAAGATTTTGACGCCAAGGTAAATCGTACAGAATTGGCAAAGGTGTGACCAACTGAAATCCACCTGCTCTCTACTCACCTCCTGGTGACCCGGAAGTGACCCGTGGCCTAACGCCCCTTCACCGGACATGGGTCCTTGTGGTGAAAGGGAACGGTTCGGCATGGGAGACAGCGTCCTCAGCAGAAACGAGCCGTGGCCGAGGCTAGGAAAAGAGATGTCTTGCCTTGCACCAAGGATGCTTAAGAAAGTTAACACACAAAAAGCGACATTATTTCTTAAAAATTAATGGATACAGGGAAGACAACAAAATATCATTTTGATGTCGTCGTAAAATAATGTCTCCAGATGTTTCAGAAAGAAAGAAGAAACGGCGATTAACAGTAGATGATTACTATATTGCATTGTTGTAATATATAGACGTTTAGCACTAAGTATTAGAATGTAGCGGTATACTCCTCTAGACCTCTTTTGGTCTAGAGGATATACATTTGCATTTAGCTGGGCAGGAATATGCAATAAAGATTCATTAAATAGAACTGCAAATATATATATTCTTTCTTCGACTTTCTCGCTCCGAAGTTCAGGTTCAGAAGCAAGTGAACATGGAGTATATGGTAAAATTCCTCACCCCATTTCATGGAACCAGTTGGAAACTTTTTTTCTATTTCTTAGATGCTTCTGCACCGCTAATCTTTTACAATCAACAACGCCCCTTCCTTCTAAGCCATGTCTTAGTTTTCAACACTTTTCATTAGCTAATTTATAGGACATGTCTGTTGATTTTACAATCGGCAGCTGGTTAGGCGTTCTTCTCCTTAACTTATCATTTGTGATGTCATCAGCTTAGCGGAAAGAAAAATCATAATCTACAATCTGGCGATCTTGTAGATTCTTTAAGTTCACCAAAAATTAGTACAGCTACAAGCTACAGGACTAGACTCTCTCAGAATGTATGAAGGTGCAAAAAAATACTTCTTGGGGTGCGTGTGATTGTTTTTACACCTGAAGGTGTCTTAAAACTCTCCCGTCGGAAATAGATATAACAAACACATAAGACTGTGTTATATGTATTTATAGCCGTTCTTACTTTTGTTGAAATTCATTTCAACACAGCCATAACAATGCCCAAAGCGGCAATTTATCATCTCTTCATAGTTTTCGTTTAAGAATCCCATTCGCACGATTTTATCCTGGTATCAAAAATTGCAAATGTTTAAAAGTTGACGTTGTTTGAACTCTATGTTGATATTCGCTGTGCTCGAATGCGCTACGTCTAACATAGAAACAACGCATCGTTAAACTCGTACCAGTGTGGGTAGTATATATAAAGAGGTTTCTAATTTGAGGGATTAGCTGCTGACGGGATGGTTATAAAGAAATATGAGGGAGTTTGTACACTTAATGTTGCGCCACCTGGCGGGATGAACGTGTGACAAATGGTTTATCTTTCGCTGATTAATGATGATCAATGAAAGAGACGGAATTATTCTATAATATCGCAGTGTTTTGTGAAGTAGATTTATGCCATAGTGTCATCATGAGCCCCCTTCTGGGATTAGTGAATAAAATAATACATCATAGATGAAAGTTGGAATGATAGTTACAGGAGGCGCAACGTTTAACCCTAAACAGTACACCTGGGGTCCGCGCGGACCCCAGCACTATATATTCTGTAATATCTTTTTTGTTTCTAAAGATTTTTTTCTGAAATTTTAGGTAATTGTCACCCACAAAGTTGTCTCTCAATACAGTGCAAAAAACTCCGTTTCTACCATTTATAAAAAAAATTATATCTGATTTTCTTTTGGGGTCCGCGCGGACCCCAGAAGCTTTCGATCATAATGGATACACTGGCGTTCTTATACATTACCTTATTTCCGTTTTTATATGTTTTTATGAACTCCTCGTATGTCTACCAAGTTTTCAGAGAATGGTGTAGTAATAGAATTAAATTTTAATAACTTTGGTGTAATTATGACGTCATGTGACGTCAGAGCTAATAATATAGTCCGCCATATTGGATTTTGACCAATGACGTCATCAAATTAGCATATTCTATGCATATTAAATGATTTTACTTATATTTAATTATGTAAGATGCTATTAATGTTGGAAAAGAAGTGTAATTTAATATAAAACTCAGAAAATTTTTATGTTTAAACCAAAATTACTTCTATTTTAAAAAAAACTGCCTGCTAGAAACCCGTTGCCATGGCAACACAAAAAAACATCAACTTACTAGTATTAAACTAATATGAACTTTTTTCCAGAGACATTTTAGGAAAGGTCTCCAAATTTGATACTTCTAGCGCAAGCCGTTTAGCCGCTATCTGAGATCAAAGTTGGGCCTCAAAAGCCCCTTCAGTCTGAAATGGGTTAAAAAATCGGGTATTTCTTCTTGTCTTCTTTTCTTCACCAAAAAATAGAAAAAGTTCAAAATGTATGATTTTTGTATGTAATGTGGACACAGAGGTTCCCACTTCAGTTTGCAAAACAATTGAGCTGGTAGCATGTTGATAATTTCTAAAAATTAGCAAAAAACTGTTCTGGGGTCCGCGCGGACCCCAGGTGTACAGATTAATCAGTCTAGGAAGGTGTACTGTTGAGGGTTAATGGCGTATATATGCGTACTAGTACTGGTGAGGCAGTTGGTTTGAGGTGCAAGAGAAGCGCATGCAAAAAGCAAAAATATCAAGTATAACGGTAATTATACTTAAGAACAAATTAAAGCAATCACAGGGAGATAGAATACCGTGTGTTCTTACCAATTCCATATTGTGTGGCCCTGATCACACTTATCATATATACACTGCGTACTTGATGAGTGTTGGGGTACTACAAAAGACAACTGGACTGAGAACGTTCGACACTTAA
>NW_017804131.1:3475084-3479290 GCF_001625305.1 Branchiostoma belcheri
TTGTTGTAATATATAGACGTTTAGCACTAAGTATTAGAATGTAGCGGTATACTCCGTGTTTTTATATCCTCTAGACCTCTTTTGGTCTAGAGGATATACATTTGCATGTAGCTGGGCAGGAATATGCAATAAAGATTCATTAAATAAAACTGCAAATATATATATTCTTTCTTCGACTTTCTCGCTCCGAAGTTCAGGTTTAGAAGCAAGTGAACATGGAGTATATGGTAAAATTCCTCACCCCATTTCATGGCACCAGTTGGAAACTTTTTTCTATTTCTTAGATGCTTCTGCACCGCTAATTTTTTACAATCAACATGGCCCCTTCCTTCTAAGCCATGTCTTAGTTTTCAACACTTTTCATTAGCTAATTTATAGGACATGTCTGTTGATTTTACAATCGGCAGCTGGTTAGGCGTTCTTCTCCTTAACTTATCATTTGTGATGTCATCAGCTTAGCGGAAAGAAAATCATAATCTACAATCTGGCGATCTTGTAGATTCTTTAAGTTCACCAAAAATTAGTACAGCTACAAGCTACAGGACTAGACTCTCTCAGAATGTATGAAGGTGCAAAAAAATACTTCTTGGGGTGCGTGTGATTGTTTTTACACCTGAAGGTGTCTTAAAACTCTCCCGTCGGAAATAGATATAACAAACACATAAGATTGTGTTATATGTATTTATAGCTGTTCTTACTTTTGTTAAAATTCATTTCAACACAGCCACAACAATGCCCAGAGCGGCAATTTATCATCTCTTCAAAGTTTTCGATTAAGAATCCCATTCGCACGATTTTATCCTGGTATCAAAAATTGCAAATGTTTAAAAGTTGTTTGACGTTGTTTGAACTCTATGTTGATATTCGCTGTGCTCGAATGCGCTACGTCTAACATAGAAACAACGCATCGTTAAACTCGTACCAGTGTGGGTAGTATATATAAAGAGGTTTCTAATTTGAGGGATTAGCTGCTGACGGGATGGTTATAAAGAAATATGAGGGAGTTTGTACACTTAATGTTGCGCCACCTGGCGGGATGAACGTGTGACAAATGGTTTATCTTTCACTGATTAATGATGATCAATGAAAGAGACGGAATTATTCTATAATATCGCAGTGTTTTGTGAAGTAGATTTATGCCATAGTGTCTTCATGAGCCCCCTTCTGGGATTAGTGAATAAAATAATACATCATGGATGAAAGTTGGAATGATAGTTACAGGAGGCGCAACGTTTAATGGCGTATATATGCGTACTAGTACTGGTGAGGCAGTTGGTTTGAGGCGCAAGAGAAGCGCATGCAAAAAAGCAAAAAATATAGTATAACGGTAATTATACTTAAGAACAAATTAAAGCAATCACAGGGAGATAGAATACCGCGTGTTCTTACCAATTCCATATTGTGTGGCCCTGATCACACTTATCATATATACACTGCGTACTTGATGAGTGTTGGGGTACTACAAATGACAACTGGACTGAGAACGTTCGACACTTAAAAATTTTGCTGGGAATTTTTTTTTATGTTGCTAGACTGTTAACATGCCAGTATTATATGCTATTTATATTTCTATCCATCATATAATCATTTGTGTCTAAGCGTTTTGTGCTCTATTTTCTATAGGCGCCTCTGACTCTAGGTACAGGTGTCTATTTTGAAGTCACTACATCTAACTCGTTCTTAGTTCCTCATGAAAACCCATTTTATTCTGCCTTCGCTGCATTGATATTCTCAAGAAGTTGCATATTTGGAAGGGTAGTACCATGGTACGGCTCAATTTGGGTATTTTGGTGATGATATTAATTTTGATATCTACAGGAAGTTCTCGCATGGTGCAGTTTGGCGCTACCTCGCCAGATGACCCTTTCGATCAGTCTATAGATGTGCATCGAAAGCAACATATGCTTTGTCAGAAAGAAGTCAACAAGTACTAGCCAAATGAGAAATAAGCAAGAGGAAACAGTAGCAACAAATGCCCTTTTTATCACATGCGTTTGTAGCCTTATACCTAGTCATTTTTAATGTATGCAGACTATGCATATCATACAAGTATGCGCCTACCGTGTAAAACCTAAAATGCAGCAGCCCATATTAGGTAAACATAGCACTTCATTCCTGAACACCAGATTCTAATAATTTTGTTGATATAACATGTGCCATTTCGAACTAAACCGCAAATTGTAAGAAAAAAAATTGGTATCAATTATTTCTTAATCTCCATTTATGTGATATAAATTGGTCTAGAGGGTGAGGAAAATCTTTCAGGACTTGAAATGGAGACATTTCAGTCTCGGCAACAAATTATCTGCCAGGTTGTGTAACCACACTACAAGATGGCGGAAACCGGGAAGGTGTTGTTTCGTGAGGCGTGGTTACAAAACAACTTCCCGGACTCCGTAAGGACCGACGCGATCACCGGCGTCTGGGACTTCTTAAACGCGGTAAGGACTAGATATCTACTGTTTCCTTGATTATAAGATACGTTTATCTCCAATGGCGGGCGTTTGACGCAAGCTGTAGTCGTGTCATGTCATGATCATGCGCCAAACATTTTAATCATACATACGTGAGAGTGAGACTACAAGTATTTTGTGAACTTTCCTGATCAAATCAACCCTTGATGCCCCCAACTATGCTACATATTTACATCTTAAGACCTGAGATTGTGCACAACTTTGTGTTTGGAAAGCTTATGGGCGTGACGTTACGCTGTGTGTGGTAAAATGACAATATGAGGGGGGAGGGGCAAACCAAACCGTGAAGTGTTCATAGAAAAGCCACAGACTCTCAGAGGATTTTGTTTGTGTTTACGAACGGTTTAACCTCACCAGGGCTGATTACATACAGCTGCAGACGTTTCTCAGCTTTGAAACTTGATATGAGTGAATCTTCCCGCTGTACACTCATTATTTGTCAACATGTTGCACTTGTAGAATACATGTATGTTCAACTATGGAGCTGATGTACGGTTGTTTGTTTGTCATGTTTGTTGTTGTTGTTGTTGACAGATTGATTGGAGCGAACCATGGCTGATTGGACTACAGGTGTTCCACGCCTTCTGTTTCATCCTGACTTTCCTGACAAGAAAGCACATCAACCTGCAATGTGCCCACTTCTGTATTCTCTGTAAGTATCTACAGTACCATCTTTTCACTGGGTTTGGTTTTTATAACATCAAAGGTACAGAAATGATGCCTTGGCTGAACAAGAAGTCTTGCTCATTTCAGTAACAAAAACACTTACAACATTCTACCCTCAGGGATGCAATAGTTTTGAAGTCTCAGTAATTACTGGTTATCAAATTCCCCTGCTTCCATTTCCAACATTTTCAAGAAGCAGGATTTACTAGGATGACTGCATGCATTAATGTTTTCATAGTGTAAACAAAAGTTATTAGATCCATAATTTTAATAAATAATTTCATCAGGTTGGTAAACGAATGAATAGCAAAGTTCTTTGATCGAAACCATTTATCGTGAAAAGTAAATGGTTGTGATCAAAGAACTTTGCTATTCAAAGTTATTAGATGTTTAGGAATGAGTTGTTTTCCATGCATCTTCTTGTCAGATAAGCCCCCCAAACGCACAACCATTGTTATAGTACCGGTATGTATTGTAGCCCTAATCGCACTTTAATCACCCCCCCTCTCCCCCTCAACAACAAAACTTCATATAATCTGTTCCTAATGGCTTCCCATATATTCTCATTTGTTGGTAGGAATAAGATTTGGCAGGTCAGTTGCCCCTCTTTAAAGGACATCTTTTTCTTGTTCCCAGTGCTTCTTGCATATTCTGCGCAATACATCAATGAATGGGCATCAACCAATTACAAGTAAGTGTTTCTTCCTTGGTGGTGTTGTCTTGGGAATAACTAGTTCATAAGGATACTTGAAATTCAACACAATTCGATAGCAATAGCCAAGTCAGTTGGCTATTGACTCTTGCAAAGGGACTAAATTTAATGGTCTGTCAAGTTGTTTGGTGTAACATATCCAATCACTGTGGCATGCTAGCCTGCATTACACAATCGCTCACTAGCATTTCTGTTAAGTTTTGATTGTCTCATTTCAAGTATTTTTATCTCTGATTGCTGTTTTGCTGTTCCAGGCTTTTCTCCAAGCTGCAGTACTTTGACAGCAGCGGGCTGTTCATCTCCCTGGTGCTGTCCCTGCCACTGTTGCTCAACTGTCTCATCATTGTGGTACGG
>NW_017804131.1:3479310-3545609 GCF_001625305.1 Branchiostoma belcheri
TAAGAAAAAAATTGGTATCAATTATTTCTTTATCTCCATTTATGTGATATAAATTGGTCTAGAGGGTGAGGAAAATCTTTCAGGACTAGAAATGGAGACATTTCAGTCTCGGCAACAAATTATCTGCCAGGTTGTGTAACCACACGACAAGATGGCGGAAACCGGGAAGGTGTTGTTTCGTGAGGCGTGGTTACAAAACAACTTCCCGGACTCCGTAAGAACCGACGCGATCACCGGCGTCTGGGACTTCTTAAACGCGGTAAGGACTAGATATCTACTGTTCTGTTTCCTTGATTATAAGATACGTTTATCTCCAATGGCGGGCGTTTGACGCAAGCTGTAGTCGTGTCATGTCATGATCATGCTCCAAACATTTTAATCATACGTGAGAGTGAGACTACAAGTATTTTGTGAACTTTCCTGATCAAATCAACCCTTGATGCCCCCAACTATGCTACATATTTACATCTTAAGACCTGAGATTGTGCACAGCTTTGTGTTTGGAAAGCTTATGGGCGTGACGTTACGCTGTGTGTGGTAAAATGACAATATGAGGGGGGAGGGGCAAACCAAACCCCTCTAAGCCATCATCTAATATAAACCACCTCTGGAACATTTTGAAAAACGGACTCCTTGAGGGTATAAAGACTTACATCCCACATCGTACAACTAAAAGAAAGGACTCTCACCCATGGTTAAACCCTAACTTACGACGTAAAATCAAACATAGAGACAAAGCATATAAAGCTAGTAAAAGACTGGACGCCCGTCTTTAGAGGCAAAATTTCTGAGACTCAAACGCGAGGTACAGCGTGAGCTGAGGAAAGCCTACTGGGAGTATGTAGAAGAAATCATCACTCCAGAGAGTGACGAAAACAGTGACACATGTAGAAAGAAGTTCTGGAAGTTTATTAAACATCAGCGTACTGACCATTCTGGAATTGCACCACTGAAAGATAAAGGTAGACTTATCACTGATCCACAGCAAAAAGCAGAACTTCTAAATGCACAGTTCCACTCCGTGTTCACACGTGAGACTCCAGCAATACCTACTCGACGTGGTAGGAAGACCAAACCCATGTCTAAAATTAGTATCCACAAACAAGGAGTTCTGAAATTACTACAAAACCTTAATCCAACAAAAGCTGCTGGCCCTGATGGCCTTAGTCCAAAAATCTTTAAAGAACTCTCTGAACAGCTAGCTGATCCCTTGACACGAATATTTAAAAAATCACTCTTAACAAGTAAAATCCCCGATGACTGGAAGCACGCAAACGTGACTCCGATCTTTAAAAAGGCCAAAGGTACGATAAAGCAAACTACAGACCTATTAGCTTAACCTGTATTGCCTCTAAGTTAATGGAACATGTTATTTGTAGTAGCCTGATGAAGCATGCGGAACAGCATGATCTCTTCTATCAGCTACAAAACGGTTTTCGACCCGGAAGGTCATGTGAGACACAGCTTCTGGAACTTGTTCATGACATTGTAAACAACATGCAGGAAGGTCTCCAGACAGATGTCTGTGTGCTTGATTTCTCTAAAGCCTTCGATAAGGTAGGCCACAAACGACTCATTCGGAAGCTTCAGTGGTACGGCATTGAACCTCAGACCAGGAACTGGATAGAAGACTTCCTCCATTGTCGTACCCAGTCAGTGGTCATCGAGGGGGTGACTTCTAGCAAATTGGATGTCATTTCAGGGGTCCCACAGGGCTCGGTGCTCGGACCTTGCCTGTTTTTGTATTACATAAATGATATCACTGAAAACTTACACTCTACAGCTCGCTTATTTGCGGACGATACCATGATTTACATGACGGTCTCATGCCAGGGTGATTCACTGAAACTCCAGAACGACCTTGATACTTTGGCAGAGTGGGGGGAAAAGTGGACTATGGAGTTCCACCCTGACAAGTGTGAAGTGCTCAGCATCACCAGAAAGAGAGCTCCCATTGTCTACGACTACTCCCTGCATGGGCATATTCTCAAACATGTCAGCTTTGTCAAATATCTTGGTGTCCTTATATCTGGAGATTTACGATGGGACCTTCATATAGATCACGTATCCTCAAAAGCCAACAATACCGTTAATTTCCTGAGACGCAATATTAACATTGCAAATCCACAGGTCAAGGCCCGGGCTTACAAAACCCTAGTGCGCCCTATACTTGAGTATTGTCAGACGGTATGGGATCCTTATACCCAGAGTAATATAAGGAACCTGGAGGCTGTCCAAAGAAGGGCGGCGCGTTTTGCCCTCCGCCGCTACAGACGGCAGTCTAGTGTGTCTAACATGCTAGTCACACTTGACTGGCCTTTGCTCGTAGAAAGGAGGCGAAACGCCCGCTTACAGATGTTTTATAAGATCACAAATAACATTGTAGCTATGCACATGCCGCTAGCAAGCAAGGGGCTACGAGCTCCCTCTCGCACTGAAAACAGCTTAGCCCTCCACCCTCCAAGCTCACGAGCTGACTATCACCTAAATTCCTTCTACTCTAAAACTGTTAGAGAATGGAACCGCCTACCAGATAGTGTGGTGAAAGCAAAGTCACTGCAGGCATTTAAAAATGCCATTCACACCTTGTAACCCCAAACAAGAGTCACGGGTACTCACCGCCACCTAGCTGGCGGACAGGGAGTGGCGCCCCTGCCCATTGAGGAGCTTGTAGTCTGTAGCCAACAGACTACAACAACATATATATACACATCATATACACAATACAAAATAAGAGCGACACCCCAAATCCAAACCAAAAACCCCTACCCCTCACCGTGCCGGAGCCCTCAACTTATTGAGGTTGTGCACGTACGGGAAAGAAGAAGAAGAAGAAAAAAAAACCGTGAAGTGTTCATAGAAAAGCCACAGACTCTCAGAGGATTTTGTTTGTGTTTACGAACGGTTTAACCTCACCAGGGCTGATTACATACAGCTGCAGACGTTTCTCAGCTTTGAAACTTGATATGAGTGAATCTTCCCGCTGTACACACTCATTATTTGTCAACAGGTTGCACTTGTAGAATACATGTAATGTTATGTTCAACCATGGAGTTAAAAGATCAGATTTCTACCTCCATGGTTTAACCATGGGGCTTATGTACGTTTTGTTTGTTTCTCACCTTTGTTGTTGTTGTTGTTGTTGTTGTTGACAGATTGATTGGAGCGAACCATGGCTGATTGGACTACAGGTGTTCCACGCCTTCTGTTTCGTCTTGACTTTCCTGACAAGAAAGCACATCAACCTGCAATGTGCCCACTTCTGTATTCTCTGTAAGTATCTTAATCAGGTACCTGCAGTGCAATCTTTTCACTGGGTTTGATTTTTATAACATCAAAGGTACAGAAATGATGCCTTGGCTGAACAAGAAGTCTTGCTCAATTCTTGACAAAAACAGTTACAACATTCTACCCTTGCAATATTTTTGAGGTCTCAGTATTGTAATTACTGGTTATCAAATTCCCCTGCTTCCCTTTCCAACATTTTCAAGAAATGGGATTTACTAGGATGACTGCATGCATTAATGTTTTCATAGTGTAAACAGAAGTTATTCTGTTTAGGAATGAGTTGGTTTCCGTGCATCTTCTTGTCAGATAAGCCCCCCAAACACACAACACACATATAGTACAGGTATGTATTGTAGCCCTAATCGCACTTTAATCACCTACCCTCCCCCCCCCAACAAAACTTGATATAATTTGTTCTTAATGGCTTCCCATATATTGTTATTTGTTGGTAGGTCTGGAGTAATACTAGTATTTGGAAGATCAGTTGCCCCTCTTTAAAGGACATCTTTTTCTTGTTCCCAGTGCTTCTTGCATATTCTGCACAATACATCAATGAATGGGCATCAACCAATTACAAGTAAGTGTTTCTTCCTTGGTGGTATTGTCTTGGGAATAACTAATTCATAAGGATACTTGAAATTCAACACAATTCGATAGCAATAGCCAAGTCAGTTGGCTATTGACTCTTGCAAAGGGACTAAATTTAATGGTCTGTCAAGTTGTTTGGTGTAACATATCCAATCACTGTGGCATGCTAGCCTGCATTACACAATCGCTCACTAGCATTTCTGTTAAGTTTTGATTGTCTCATTTCAAGTATTTTTATCTCTGATTGCTGTTTTGCTGTTCCAGGCTTTTCTCCAAGCTGCAGTACTTTGACAGCAGCGGGCTGTTCATCTCCCTGGTGCTGTCCCTGCCACTGTTGCTCAACTGTCTCATCATTGTGGTACGGACAGCTTCAATCTTACCATGTTTTTTTAACATTAAATATTTTCTTTGTTTTCTGTGTTTCTGTAAGATGTCTGATAGTTGCAGTAAGTTGTAGAGTTTAAACTTTGTTCCAACACAAGAAAGAAACTCACCATAAATGTTTGGTTGATCTCATCAACCGTTGTCAGGTGTATGATTCACTCGCTGACTCCCCGGAAGTCGAAAGCGTGATGATGTCAGGAGGGAATCAACACAGATGAGCTTTCATTTGAAGATTAATATTTGTTCCTCCCAAGGGCCTGAACATATATATTATATATTTTCTTGTAAAGTGATGAAGAAAATTCCAAACTGGCAGGAATTTTGAAAAAACACTATAATTGTTATATCATGCTTGGGACATTACAAAGGTTATAAAAGTTAGATGGGACCTACTATTGTACTAGAGGCTAACTCATTTTTACTATTTTCAGATCATGTGGTTTTCTGCATCCTGGGACTTGATGATCAAGGTCAAGAGGTCAAAGATCAGGTCACAAATCAGAGAAGCAAGAAACAGCAAAAAATCCCCTGGAAGCAAGGAGCAGGAGAAGGGTGGTGTGGAAGACAAGAAGAAAGACTGAAGAGTGCCTGTTTTAGGATGATGAGAACAACACACTTGTCAGAGTAAACCCTAAAGGCTAGGGTGTGAGACAAGTCGCTGTTGTCCAAACAATGGATGTTTGATAGGGTCCTTACTCACATGCTTACAGCTACATGTACATGGGCAGTTTAATATAATTGTCTGCCACTGTCCCCCTTTCCTCTGGGTTTCCTGTTGACAAGTGCACAAAATATAATGCTTATACCAGCCTACGGAAGTCCTGGTGAAAGGTGTTATAGAACCATTTGCAATCCATTTAAAATATCAATATTGGTGAAGTTTGATACGAAACATTTGGGAATTTGCCTGTGACAAAACGTTTAGATGTCTGCTTTTTCCTTCCAATTTGACACATGTCCTTGTGTATAATTTGTTTAACTAGTGCCCCATAGTATAATGCATAGACATTGATTTTGATGTATGAAATTATTGTATATGGTTTGTTTTACCTTGCATTATAGACAGTATGCCTTTTTTATTTATGGACATTCTTTGTCATTGTCCTTTCTAAAACTTAACTGTATGTTGTGTAGGAAATTTCAGTTCAACCCCGGAACTTTAAATGAAGGAGCTGCACATGTATTAAGAAAATCAGCCTTGGAGTTTGTCGGCTATTCCAAATATGTCCCAGGGGAGGCAGAAGTTGTGAGTTGGTCAAGGATAATTTTGGAAACTGTGACCACCCCTTGGAACAGCTTTGAAGGATCCAAAGTGTTTGCTGCTCCCAGCTGTGTTGCAATGCATGATGGGAGTTTCCTAGGATTGTAGTGACAACAAAGCTATGATTAGTATTAAATGGGTGTGCCTTTGTCTATGTAATAAACCTCAAGCCAAAAAAATGAACCTCCTGAAACATAACCATGACACTATACATGCTTGTAGTTTTAAACTTTGTGGTTGCATGACGATTGTCTGGCAAGACGACAAGGGCCCAAGGGTTGCACACAGTCTCTGACAAATGTTAACATTCATTGCAGCAACTGGTCAAGACTAGTAAAGATAAACAGCTAAGAAAACAGGAGCTTTTTTTAAGGTGGTAAGGGTATGGTTTCAGCATTAATGGGCACTGATTATGTAGTAATCCAAAGTGAAACTAAAAGTAACTTTTGTAAGACCTTAGTAAACTTAAAAGAAAAGCTTTGCTTATGTATGTTAAAAACATTTCTGTGCAAGCTAGTTATGAATGCCAAAAAGGATTTTGGATGTCTCTGTTTATTTGTATGTTGAAATGTGAGAAAGTTTTACATAGTGCAACACTACATGTTTATGAAGGTAAAGTACATGTATGTGACCTGCCTCTACAAGACTTGAGAAATTTCTTCTAGGTCTTCCTTTTCGTGTGATGCTAGTATTTTGTGAACTGTAACATAACTTAGACTTTGTTTTTGCTAGTTCATGTATTTAGTACAAAAACTCTTCTTGAGTTTGGCTTTTATGTGTAATAAATGTATGCACGATCTCATTTGAACATCTGATATCTATTAACATTAACACCGACATTTTTACCTCCGGGGAAGGAGATATCCTTCCGCGAGGAGGTTTTACTATTGTTCGAAACATTTCTGTCAGCAGCTGTTTCTCGCGATCGGCTGGACGGATTGGTCTGTTGTTCGGTATACGTATTGCTGTTGGGCTGCAGATGATGCAGAACGTTTTGTTTAATTGCATATGTGTTTATGGGCGTCGAAATAAAAGGTTTTTAAGTGCTCCGGACACCCCCGTTATGCTGAAAATGGAATTTACCATGTTGTTAAGGAATGGGGAGGTTTCAGTTTTGGGTCTTACCATTTAAAAGGGGTCAAACAGAGGGGTGTCTGGTTCCGATAAAAACGTTGGGTGACGGCGCAGCAATGACGGCGCGGGATGACGGCGGGGCTAATGGCGCGGGTGACGCTGAACGCTGGGTGCAAGCCGAGTCAGCGCTAGATCTTCGTGTCGCGGCATTTATTTCCAGAAATACGGCGATACACGTTCAATTTATTTCAAGTACGGCGCGTAGCTAGCATGGCAGCAGCCAGCAGAAGCGGTGGGCGGGCGTATGCAAATCTTGCATGACGTATCCGCGTTACGCGTCTCTGATTGGTTGTTCGCTTCAGCTGAGATCGCCGGGCGGCAACATGAAGGGCGCGGGGACGCGATTTTTCTGTTTGAAAATATGCACTAAACGCTGTTTTCCAGGACTGCATAGCCACATCTAGTGAAAAAGTGCACAATTAATATAAATTTGGGGGGAAATATTTGTTTCTTTGTCGATTTATGGTGTCAATTTAGGAACCCGGAAGTGCAGCCGAGACCAGCGCGCAGCGTAGACCAGCGTGGCAGTTTGACGTGTACGATCAAAACATAAACAAAACTCCCGCTGAAGAAAGGAAATTATCCTGTATGTATGCATTTCAGATCCCAGTGACTATGTTTACGATGGGAATAATTGTGGATGCGCACGATAAGCCTCAGAAATTTATGTCGCAAGTGGGGCATTCTATAGGCTTGCACGGCCAATGTCTGGCACGCTACGCGGCGTACGTACACTGCTGCACATCACAGCCAGCGATTCAGTGTCTTAAAATATTTTTTAACATCAGTATAACAATATTTTTAAGCATATGTGATCAAATTTCTGTAAAAAAAATTTGCACAATTGTAAACATAAAACATGAATAGATCGCTGCTATACTGGGCGTACCATTTCGCGTACATGGCCGGCTGCCCGGCGCAAATACTGTCCCGATTTTTCTCAGTAGAAAACCAGAATAAATCACGCACCCGTAATTTGGCTTCGACCCAGAGCTCCTACTTCAGAGTTGAAACCTCAAAAATAGTAACTTTATTAGAGCATGGAGGTACAATGTATTATACCTCTATGATTGGAAGAAATATAGTATTGCGACACGTGCATAGAATTTGACAAATGGGGGGGGGGGCGTGGCGCTACCTAAAATTCTGCTGCGCTACCTAGTTTTTGCCCTAGGTAGCACACTGTGCTACTTTGCTCAAAAAAGTATTTCGAACACTGCGTTAATCAACAGTCCATACCGAACCAACCGTCAGTAGCCATCAAACCGGCATACAAACATATTACGCACATTATAACTTTCATACTACACACAAACAAATAACCTAAACCAATAGAAAAAAAACCCGGAGGTTTGAAATCTACGATTTCCCTTGTTTATATCTAGAAGCTATGCCGTATACATACAGTTACAAACGATGCACATTTCCTTACAACTCTTTGGGTGCCATTAGGTGGTACATGTTTGAGCGACCCCTAGCGGCGATTGCAATAAGCGCTTCTTGAGGACATCGCTCAAGCACGTCCGCTTATGGGATGTTAGATTTCAAACTTCATAACTTTTAAAACTTTATAGTCGTCTTTGTAATGTTATAAGCGCATGAAATATCGAGCACGAGAAATACCTATTTACGATTTCAGACACCGTACAACAGAGACCTCTTGCGAGCTATGCATGAACCACAGTTAAAACAGGTGGTACGTATCCCAAGGTGCATCACGAAAACCCGGAAGCAAGGAGGAAGTATTGACATGTCAGAGTGCATCATGCCAACAGCCACACGCTTACTTGGAAAACAAGTTTTGTGAGGCACGTAGGCCATTTGGCCCAAATTACATGTACCCTACTGGTCGGACCTGTTTCTCTGTGTAGGTTTGTCTACAAAAGCTCGATTTCGAAGCTTCTGGGCACCATGGCGAACTTTCCAAAGCTGCTATCTTTAATTTTCTGGGTTTATGCGTTTAACTCTGCCAAGTCTCAAACAGAAAGCCAGGTAGACCCAGCTGCATGGCCCTTCGACAACCCGAACCAGTTCGGAATGGCACAAGGAAGCGGAGAGGAAGCAAAGGAGGGTCTGCTCCAGGCTGCTAAGTGGACTTACTCCACGACAAGGGACAGGAAAGTCGCCGTGTTCGACGACATTTTGTCGTTCAAAACGACCGTGGCGCTGTCCAACTACGTACACACCGTGGGCGCATGGAGGTGAGATGGTTTAGAGTTAGGACAGTGATGATGGCTGTTGGTGGAATCCATGCGGTGTCGCCGAATACACCTCACACCTGCAGCAAGGGACTAACGTTATATATAGTCAAATGAATTAGATAAATGTACTGATACAAGGCCGGTAATACAATGTACTAAATGTAGTTGTCAAAAGTTTTGCCAAAGTTTTGTTGCCTTCTTTTTTTCTGTCAAATGATGTTACCAAACAGATGGCAATCATTAATTTTCAGACTTATTAAGTTAGATTACCAGGTGTCCACAGGAAATTATGTTTCTATGCTTATGTTAAATAGGGCGATATAATTATAGTAATCAAATCGTTTGATTTTCATTCTTAACGTTAATGTGCTTAAATATAATATGACTGGCAAACAAAAGCATAATTAGTAAATGAACTAACATTTTTTATTCAATTTATCTTTTATTTAGAGTCACATGTGTCCCTTCACTAAGTTACAATCCTGCAATACCCAATGCCTTGAACAACAGTTGACATAAGCCACCCAGTGATTGTGTGTAAATACAACCAACCCAAAAGTAAACCATGTTTCTTTCAAATTGACAACTGTTGTGCAGGATCAGTGACTACCGCTGGATTCCTACTGTTTACACTAGGGGGAGGAGCTTGGTCTTTGTGCATGACTACAGACTTTCTCAGTAGAACAAATTGTCACCTAAGGCTCATGGTCATCAGTGTGGGTTTCGTTTCTTCTCCAGAAACAATTCTTTTGATGAGTGACACCAAAACAATTACATTTGCAAAATGTGCAAAGGGTAAACAGCAGGTGCACCCTCAGTGGTATGAAAGTTATGTGAAATAAGGATTCTAAAAAAAAATTCTATACACATATTCTGTATCTGTATCAGTATAGCCAGTATAATGGCCCTTCGGCGTAACACACCAGCTTTGCAGGCACGCGGTGCGGCGGCAGCTAGCTATACCACACCGAACGACTTGTTACACTTTGCTCATTTAATTGCAAGAGTTGTTTCAAGCTTTCTAGTGATGATGCCCCTACTGTGCTTGATGGCAACGAGTTCCAGTCTACGATTGTATTGTTGAGTACAGATATCATGTTCAGACATAGATGCTTCATCTTCCTCCACTTTCCAGGTTTCAGAATTTCGACCCCCATGAGGGAAACTACACTGGCAAGAAGGGGAACAACATGCAGTGGGAGGCAACGTTTGACCCTGAGGTGTTCAGTTCCTCCAGAACTGGACAGAGTCTGACACAGGTGGTGACTGAGATGAGTGGAGGAACACAGGGATACAAACTCTACTCTGTCACAGCTAATGTTGTCAGAAGGTAAGGGCAATCAAATTGGGTGTCTCTGAGTGTTACCAAGACACAAGTCCTAGCTTTTCATAGCTTAAAGACAAGTACATGCAACATTAAAGTTTTCAATGTCTTTGAAGGGAAATATACTATTTCTTAAATGTGTTTCTAGCTCAGTTTCTTCAGACAGAACTAAAAACAATTAATTTATCTTCTGAGAAGACAGTGATCAGCGCTTAGTTTAATATCCCTGAGAATTTTTAATGATTTCTCATTTATCTTCCAATGATCTCAATGATCTTCAGTACCTTTGAAGTTCAATGACTTATCAGTGATCTCAAGACTATAATGTTTTTTTTTTGTTTCAGACTGGACCTGATTAAGATGTACCACAATGCAGAAGAGTCTGAGAAGGAATTCTCTGCAAGTATCTACCTGAATGAAGTGTGGAGGAAGAATGACTATGGAGAACTGTACTTCTATGATGACGATGAAGAGATTTTTGCTGCAGTAAAACCGAGATTTGGCAGGACAGTGGTCTGGGACAGCTCTATTGGTAGGTACAATAATGAGGAAAAGTTGACAAAGTTGCCAGTTTTGTTCTAGTATTTATCAAGATCTAGCTGGCTAATTTGAATAAATGTCAGATATGTACGATTTTTGTCTACAATGCTCCAAAATCTGTCGATAACACTTGCAACTTAATGGCTGAAAAGTATCATATTTAAAAAAAAATATAATTTCTTTTGTTACTAGTATTTGTCAAATGGGCTCATTGAAATACTTTTAAATTACTTAAGACCCTTCACCTGACAACTGATTCTCCAGACTACCTGTCCAGACCTCCTAGTATCAACTTCAAACAAGGACAAATCATACTCAACATGGCCTTCACCACAAACTCCACCAAGGTGGAAAACTACAAGAAGCAGTATGACTCCATGGAGGCTGAGAGACAGGCCGCCCTCAAGGCGCCGTTTGTGACAACAGAAAAGCCAGGCATACCTAACATGGATGTACAGAAACACATCATTCAGGTACGGACAGAAGACTTATTCCTCTCTTATAATAACAATCTACAATTCATTTTTTCCTAGAACTATCGTAGAGTGGAAATTGCTGCGACCAAGTATAGTAGATAGCTTTAAACAATGTTTAGAATTAAATGTTCAAAGGCTAGGTGTAACAAGTCGTTCGTTGTAACATAGCCAGCTGCTGCTGTGCCGTGTGCCTGCAAAGCTTGTGTGTTATGCTGAGGGGTGGCTATACCGGCTATACAGATACAGATACATTGTATACGTACAAGAATCCAGTCACCAAAATGACATTCCAATCTATATTAAAACAGGAATGTGTAATGTTGTATTTGACAGGAATTCTATGACTCCAAAGACATGAAGGGTGTTGTGTTGGATAACCTGTTTGATGAAGAAGACCTCAGTGCCTTGCGGACTTTCACCATTAAATATGGTAAGAAATCTGTCATGTTCCATCATACACTTTGTATAACCAAATTGTGGATGTATACTCACCATGATATGCATGCTCAGTGTTGGATTCGTGCTCTTATTCTAGAGTATCAATACCATAAAACTGTAAATATCAAAGCACTGCATTGGACAAGGTTTTGTCATTGCATAGTTTTTGATAAAGAAATAATGACTCATCCACAATAGATGTTGAAAAGGCTGTTTTTTTCCTTGCATATAGTAAATAGACATCAGACTATTAGATAGATGACAGCACACAAATCTATATCTGTTGTTTCAGAAGAATTAAACTGATTTGTTTTCAATTGATATCACAGGTCATTACTTCTTTGACGACAGCATTGACCTTGACAGTGACAATGTTCAGTGGATAGCAGGCTTTCCTGTGGAGTCTTATGTGAAGAGTAAGATGTGGAACATCACTAGCCAGGTGGTGGAACACGTGTCAGGTGAGTCTAACCTGGTAATCCAATTAACATGGCAAGAACATTCAACCAATCAGAGAACAATAAAGGTTTGAAGCTCATTCTTTGAAGTTGGAACACATACCATCAGCACTGTTCCCCTGCAAGTATAGAAGTGCTGTTTTGTGCATAAGGTATAGATGTTGAGTGAAGTGAAAGAAAAGTAAGAGCAAACAGAAGAATTATGAAACCATGGAATGACACATTAATACAAAATACACAGGAAAATTTCAGCATAATAGAAGGATGACTATTTTGAATCACACACAGACATAATGTATTTGGATAGTTAACAGTTATACAATTTGAACATAGGCTGCTTAGACATTGATGTATTCTCTTGCATTCTTAGGAAAGAAGGGTTGGTACCCGTATGACATATCATGTAACCTGATACGTAACGCGGATCACACTCGGATCCATGAGGACTGTGGCCCACACGAAGAGGAGTGGACGTTTCTCCTGTACCTCAACCCCAACTGGACCCACGACTACCACGGAGAGACGGCCTTCTTTGAGGGAAATGATGATGATACAGAGTACATCGCAGGTATGATATATGGAATAGCATCATTCACCTCAATCACCTGTACATATTAAGTTACACATTATTCGTGGTCACACTTATCATTCTACCTATGCATTAATCTTATCATTCTACTATGTTTTAATCTTTATGATCTCTTAAACTTATTAAAGTTTCAGAGTTTTCCAAATCACATGCTAGCATATTAAAGGCTCAACTATTTGCCTGTTGATAACGTGTATGTTCTCTCTGTTTTTGCAGAGGTGCTACCGAAGTTCGGCCGGGCTGTGATATTTCGTGGGATAATTCCTCACTCTGCCAGACCCCCAAGTGTGTTCTTCACTGGTGCAAGGTAACTAGTTAATGAGAACAATTTTGAGAAACAGAACATTTTCAAGGTAATTTTATTTGCTGCTTTAGAAAAATGATGGCATCCACGGACTGATTTAGCAGATCAAGAATGATTTAGAGGTCACATTTTGGTCTTACCTTGAAGTTTGTATGTCATAATTTATGGTAAGAAGGATTTGTACATGTATGACATTATTGGTTGGGGACATGAAGCCCAAATCACATCAGCTCTGTTGATTACTAACTTATAAAAGTGAAACTTGCTATTTACCAGTCCTAAGTTGTTTTTCACAAGTTTTCTTGTAAAGAATTTCATTGCATCTACTTCAATGTAATGTGAACATGTTACATACATGTATCACAGTATGTCTTCAATCATTCCCCTTGTGTTTAATATCGCCATGGTCATGAACAGGTATACGTTTGCCGTGAAGATGTCTGTGGACCGGGCTACAGCCATCAGGAAAACCTTCCACGAGGAGGGCCGGCACGACTTGGGCATGAGACAGAGAACACTCGGCTTTCTGGAGAAGTTCAAGGTAAAAGTTTTCACAAAACTCGAACAGGATCCCTATCGGTGATCTAAATAAAAGCTATATTGTTCCAACACAAAGAATGAAACTCACCATGAATTTTCAGCCAAACTCAACCTTCATAAGATATGAATGATCCACTTTGCTGACTTTCCGGAAGCCGGATGATGTCAGCGAGGAGTGAGTCAAAAGTGGCGGGAAGATGGAACTCTTCCACGATCATGGTTCAGAGAGGGTTGATGGGCTAAAAATTCATTCCTTCTTTGTGTTGGAACAAAGTTTAAACTCCACAGCTATGGATTGTACCAACACAGATGAGCTTTCATTCAAATGTAAGTTATAGTTGTTATTTTTGACTTGTGTAAACCCTTTCATCTAAACTAGTCGTGATCTGTCGTTGTTGTGCCACAGCTTGACGACTTTGAAGAGAAGTACAAGAACATGATCATCATGATGTACCGAGAACAGAGGATGATAGAGAACGCTCTAGAAAAGAAACAGCTAGGATCTATGTCTGGTGAGGAGGAGGGACATGAGGAAGGTGAGGAGGATGAGGAACATGGTGAGGAAGAAGAGATGATGGGAGGAGAGATGATGGGAGGAGAGATGATAGGAGAAGAGATGATGGGAGGAGAAGAGATGGAACTAGAGACATTTGAACAGGAGGGTAAGTCACCATCGTCAGTATGTTGAATATCTTGTATTGCTGCAATTTCGATGCATAATTACCATTTTTTGTCCTGCCACAAGATGGAATGTCTTTTCTGTCAGTAACACATAAAATTACCAATTATAAACGTGGATGATAAGGTTTCTTCATGTCACAGCAAAGTGTGACTAGTAATTTACTAAAATGCATGCAGTGAGATTTGCTGTTATTTGAAGGTATGAAAAAAGACTGCAAGGGGTTTTTGTGATGATTGCTTGATGCCCAAATGTCATCATCATTTGGCTGCAAAAATATTACTAGCTTTCAAAAAAGAACTCTACACCAATATATATATGATTGTATATCTTAAAACAATACCGGTACAGCAAAATTGCTTTTATCTGGCCAACCACACAATGTAGTACTGAAAACCGGTACTTGTGGATTGAATTGTAGCCGTGATATGTAGTTGTTGAAATTGTAACGACCTGGTGTTGTTTCAGATATGGAGGAGTTGGAGCAGGAACAGGATCGCACGTTCAACAAACTGTTCCAAGAGGCGGGAAACGATCCACAGAAGCTTCAGGCTCGGCTGAACGAGTTCATGAAAGACTTCCACAAATTAAAGGGACAAGCCAAACAGGAGCTGCAGAAGTGGTTTTAACTAGACTTAATGAAGCATTTGACCAGGAGTTTAAACATTCCATTCTTAAGTATTGTGAGTCTGTATCTGTATCTGTATAGCCGGTATAACCGCCTTTCGGCGTAACACACCAGCTTCGCAGGCACGCAGCGCGGCGGCAGCTGGCTATATTACACTGATCGACTTGTTACACCTAACCCTTGAACTTCTAGCTCTAGACATTGTTTAAAGCTATCTATTGACAATGCCCCTACTGTACTTGGTGACAGTGAGTTCCACTCTGCGATAGTTCTAGGAAAGAATGAATTCTTGAACACCTCAATCCTTGGTTGATAACTCTGGTACTTGAATGCGTGGCTATTTCTTGTTCTCTTCTGGGCTGGTATTAGGTACTTAGTAGTTGGGACATCCACCAGTTTATTAGTCATTTTGTACATCATGCATAGTCTAGACATCTTTCTTCTGTCTTCCAGTGAGGTCCACTGTAGGTTTCTTTTCATTTCCGTGACACTAGCACCTCTTACATAGTTGTTCATACAGAATCTTGCAGCTTGATTCTGTACCCTTTCCAATTTGTCTTTGTCTTTCTTTGTATATGGATCCCATACTGTCGCAGCGTATTCTAGGTTCGGTCTTACAAGTGACGTGTATGCAAGTGATTTTACTCTAGTTGGACATGCCCACAGATTACGTTTAATCACTCCCAATGTCTGTTTCGCCTTAGTTGTGATATTATTAACATGTACACCCCACTTCAGTCCGCTTGTCAGCGTGACGCCCACGATACGGATGGATTTTGTGGTTGCTAAGCCTGACACAAAACTGGTAGCTAGTTGCATGTGGTGTTCGTTTGTTTGTTATGTTCATAATGTAGCATTTCTCGGGATTAAACTGCATGAGCCATTTGCTTTGCCATTCTTCCAGGGTGTTCAGGTCTTTTTGGAGAAGTTGTGAGTCGGTCTGTGTAGAAAGGTCTACATACAATAGACAGTCATCGGCAAATAACCTAACATTTGAGTCAAGCTGATCTGGTAGGTCATTTATATACAAGAGAAAGAGCAATGGCCCCAGGACGGTTCCTTGAGGGACCCCAGACGCTACTTTAACTGGAGCCGACGCCTTCCCTTCAACCACTACTGTTTGCTCCCTGTTGGTCAGGAAAGCCTTTAACCAATTCAGCGTAGGGCCTTGGATTCCATAATACTCCAGTTTTGAGATGAGCCTGCCATGGGGGACTTTATCAAAGGCGTCATTCCATTTAAAACTTCAGGGGGGGGGGCATGAAAGGTTTTAGCCCCCTTGACATTTGAACAATCATTTTGTCACGAATGTACTTCTCTACCCCCTTCCCTTTTTTATTCCTTCTGGTTGCAAAAAATGCATTATGTAATGCTCAAAACTATGCAAAGTACATGTATCAAAGACAGAGAAGCAGATAGGTGAAGGGAAGGACGATATAATTTAACTCATTGACCAAAAGTTGCCACCACATGAAAGAGAGCTACTTAGTATTTTGAAGGTTGTATATTCAGGAGAGGGATGTATTTCTAAGATTGCAGGTAGTAAAATAATGGGGATTTAACATATAAAGTGGTGGTGTACTGGTGTAAATACGTTATATTTCCATTTGATTCTTGATATTCCCATAATTTAAGACAGGCAAGTAGCTTTAACCAACAGAACAGCACTTTTTATATCAAATTGTACAGACTTGAGAAAACTTTCCATAATTCTAACACCATGCTTTATGTAATATGATGCTGCTTTTTGCAGTGCTGAATTTTAAGGAGTTGTTGCTAAATGGTAGAGTGTTGAAGCTTTGTACTATACCATACACACCAACGAATTTACAAAACCATTACTTTTTTTGTACATTGTGCAATATGATTCCATCTATAATGTCATGGTGAAGTTAAAGAAGTGTTTTAGTTTGACATTTTTATATTGTGGTGGTAGATTGTGCTTCTACATTTGTATTTTGCGCTAATATATTTGCCTTCCATAGGGGAAGTGTGTGCTGAGCAATAAAGAGAGTTTATGTGGTGAAAGCTACCGCAGATTTATTGTGTCAAAACTTTTTGTATAAACAATGGAACGAAAAATTTGACAAAAAAAACTCAGCAGCAATTCAGTTACATTCACAAATATGCCACACAGAAACCGATTTATTCTGTTAGATTAGAATGTACATTAAGTATTGGGAGTAGTGGGTATATCATTGTTTTCTGCCTTGAACAATGAGGATTGTTATGGAAATTTTCTCCAATCAATTGTTGCTAACTGTTATAAGGTGTTTCTGGACGCCTTAGTTCCTCGGCTGACTATCTGGTTTGAGCTGTGCTGTAGCCCCAAATGCAAGCCTGTGGTGGTGGAGTTCCTTTACTTGAAGTATTTCCTGTCAACATTCCCGTTTCTCAAAACTGTGGCATGGTCAGAAAATGTTGTATGGGAGGACCTACCACTAACAATATAGTAACTAACAGGCTGACCATATAGGAACCAAAAATCTGAATCAGGCAAACAAAAATAATGTCTATTTCCTGAAATTTGGTTTTCCATAGATCCATACTAAACTTACCATTAATGGTATGGTAAAGAATAGAGAAAAATGATAGTGTTTCAACAAATTCTTATACCATGAGGAATACTGTCTTATCAACTTGTAAAATATGCATTAAACTTTGTTTCAACAAATATTATGTACACAAGAAATAGATATAAAGACCACTGGATCTTGTATAAACGAGTGGGAGATGCTCTGCGTGCTGACATCAGTTGGACTTCTGCCAGAACTTTCCTCCACTCCCACGGAGCCTATGGAAAAGAAAAAAAAGATTAGCAACAATCATGCTGTTAAAATTTTTGGAGCAAGCAACTACCAACTGGCTTGTAAAAAGGTTGGAAAATTCTGCAGAGTTTATTGAAGTCCTAAGACCAAGGATAGATTAGCAATTCTACATCTGTCTTCTATACAATGTATAGGTTATCAAACATTTTTAGTCAATGTAACAACAGAAAATTCTGTATTCTAAAGTCAGTGGTTACATTCTAGTCTTTTGCTTCAGAGCTATAGAAATATCTACAGTGCTAGCTTGAAAACTTCTCCCTATACCAGATGTATACAGATCAGACATACTATAAGAAGGAAGTCGTACCCTTTAACTTTGGAGGACTTGCGAGCAGGTTTCTCCTGAGGAGCGTGGGTGGGCTCCTGACTGTCAGCCTGCATGTGCTGATCTACATCTTGAGATGCTTTTATTGTCTTCTTCAGGTTAGCTACCTGTTTCAACAGCAAAGCAGAAGTGTGAATGTTTCTTCTTGTTGTAGTTAACACAAAGAGTACACAGGGATCAAATTTTCTAACAGTAACACCACTGTCGCCTTCAATAGAACTTCCATGGTAGCTTCTTTTTGTTCATGACACTGACACGTAACAAATTACTTGCAACAAAACCTGATTACAGATGTATCATTTTTATTGTAACACACATTTCTGTTTCATTTAAATGAAAGAATTAACTGCTAATTGGAAGCTCTGAGGGCTCCTATGTTTAATAACAAGTGAGGTTGAGAACACTGTTCCTCTTGTACAGATAACTTACCTCTGCTTCTATCTGCTGCTTGTTTTTGACTTGCTGCTCCTTGTATCCGTTGGCTCTGCTGATCTGGGTTTCTATTCCTGCCAATACCTGCTCACATCCATTACACCTGGGAGTAAGGCAACACATCAAGATGTTACACTTTTTTTCAAGGGCCTCTGAGAGGAAATACAATGTATCCAATTCCACAAAGGTGTGGTAAAGCCTTCGGTGATAATGCATTTTCTACTTTGGATAGAATTTGGTGTCATGAATCTACATGTACACTATGACATCTTATGTGTCTGTCCACCATTCTTACTGTAACCTACTACCACAATTCACTTGAAAGTGGTTTTCTTTGAATTGTACTGAACTTATACTGTTAGTCAGTCTGTGAATTAGTGATGATAGTTAAAATGTGACCCACCCTTAATAGGAGTGAATAGTCAGGGTGAAACAGTTTTAATGTACTGTACATAGGCCATAGGTTACATAATTCCTCACCATTCCTGTAATGTGTTGACGATTTCCTCGATGGCCTCTGGTCTGATGTCCCTGCCGATGGCATAGTCCACCTCTAGCTGTTGGTTCTTCTGGTCCAGCTTGCCTCCAATAATGTCAGCATAAACTGTCTCTATGATTAGGTCCTGTGACAGAAGAAGACCCCGTATGAACTCCAATCCAATGCAGTAGATAATCTTACTATTCTTAGTTCTTCGTGTACCTCTTTTAGAAATTTTAGAATCTCACTAAGGCCACAGCAAGTAATTTTTATGGATGACATCGGCGCGCGCATTAATTTTAGCCTGATTTGGGGAAAAAAAAAGAAATTTTGTTGCCCTCTGACAGGGGTCAACATGCCGAAAATGGGCAAAGATGTATGTTGCCATGCCCGAAGGTGGATGGCAGATAACTATGAAGAGAGGAGACAAGAAAAGGCTCTGATTTAATGTTTTGTTTCTTACTTTGATGCAGTGATATGTGATGCTGGCTGTGTTTATGTGATGTTCCCACTGAATCAAGACCATTTGTACAACGATTGAGTCAAAATTTAACAATGTAGGAACCTTGTTTTTTTGGGCCCGCCTTGTTTTTTTTTTTTTTGCCCGCTCGCATTAGATTTGGAGTCTGCGGAGGATGTCATCTATAAAATTTACTGTGGCCTAATTATCAGAAGGAATGATACACACACAAAAAAAGACAGAGGTTTAAAACTGGATCAGGAAAGGCTTAATTCTCTCACCTCTAGTTCTCTCAGGTTCTTCATATCCAGTTCTTGCAGAAGAGTTGAATAAGGAATGCACTGTGGTTGCAAGGATACATGAATTGTTACATGGGTACAAGGGCACAGGAAAACATACTTTTTAAAACATATTACATGTATCCTGAAAATAAGTCAGCTAAAAGTCAATAAATTGTAAGCTCATGATAATACCATATAGAGCATTACCTTGCACTTAGCAGCTAGTGAGACCACAGTCAAGTGCTTCAGTTTCTTCACCTGGGCTGCACTCAGCTCAGGAAAGTTGTCTGTATTTGCTGCAATGAACATGTGAATGTCATTGGCTTACAAATATTTTAGTGCCCTCAATGTTAATTACCTTCTGTTCTAAACCCTTGTTTTGTTGTTGTTGAGAATCTTAATAATCAATAATTTGTTATTGATCATATCATCAACTACAAAAAAATACCTTTATATAGACCATGTGGTCACCATGCATGAATGGTTCTGATATTACAGAGACATACTGACAGTGACAGTTATCATTTTCATACCTTTGTAATCTGCATATGTACCATAGGCAAACAAGTTCAGCAAGTTCCACCACTTTGAATTGGTACCCTCTGAAAGCTGTAATAAGAGATAAAAAGTAATCAGAAAATGTCTTTAAGTTACTTAACTAACAACAATCCAGATGACAATCCAGTGTCACAGAAGAGAACAACACACTTACACAGCCTCTCTTTGGATAAATGTTGTTCAGTGTGATATAGCTAGCTGCCGTTGCACCATGTGTCTCAATGTTTGCAAGGATGGTGTGTTATGCCGAAGGGCAGTTATACTGGCTATACACAGTGCAGGTACAGAAAATGGTCGTCTTCTAAGTTGTTGTAAGAAGAAAAAAAAGTACACTATTCCCGTTCTGACACAATGGTTATTCTTACCTCCTGTATGTTGGGAAGTTCCAGCAGATCTCCGAACACATAGACAGCAGGTGCCTCGGTGACCTGCTGTATGAGGGCCACGGCTGCTGACCCCTTCGCACCTTTGGCCAGGATCAGGAAGGGTTCTAAGGCATTCTGGGTAGAGGCGTGCACCTGTGGGGCAGTGGAGGTTCCCTGTGCCATAGCTTAAACTAGAAAAATTATAAGAAAAGTTAATTAAGGACAACAAAGAATTGTACTCTTTTCTAATAAAAATTTACTTTAAATTTTGCAAACATGGGGAGGCTGGAGGCAGTTCAAAATCGTTTTCCATATTTTGCTGCTTTGGGGGAAGGCTGGCAGGCATTCTGACATGATTTTTTTACACTGGCTCCTTTCTTTAAATGCGTGGAAGCTATCATACATGTGTAGCTGCATGTAGTAACTAGTAGGTGTACTGGCAGCAGCTAGACATGCTAGAGACTAGAGAGTCTGGAGAACGGAGTCTAGCATCTCTGCAGTTTACTATCACCCCCCTCCCCATAACAAAACCTGAATACGCAAACAAAGCCATACGGCACTACACAACTTTAACGCACAAACTAGCATCTACAGCTTAAAAATAATACTCAAAGCGCCTGAAATACCTTATCCCGTCCCAAATAAGCCCCCAAAACCGCTGTTTTCGCGTTACTCGAGTGCTGACACACACAGGTTCGCGTTCCACCTCAGGAGTCCTTCCCACAATGCACCAGGGCCTTCAGTTGACCTCTGGTGACCCCGTAGTGCCGGTGGCGGGAGATGTGTAGTCCGGTCATCACAGATATTTTCTTGCCCTGAGAAACACTTAAACGAACAGCAACTGTTCCTCTACAAAAAGTCTAACGCTTCGTGTATGAGTGGATCGTTTGGTGTCAGTATGAGAGACTGTTCACACCGTGGGACTGGGATTCTTCGCCATAATCTTTGACCACTGACCAAGGAACCGCCCTGACTATACTGACAGAGTCAGACACCCACCATGGAACTCAGGACTCAGAAAATTCTAACTAACATCGGTTTCGGCATCTGGTTTTTCATCGCCGGTGTGGAATATGGTGAGATCTGTATATCATCATCATCTGTATAAACATTACATGATGACTGAACTGCTGACTTTTGTTACTTAATTCCCAGGGGTCTTCTTTCTCACAGTGTGATATATCTGCTAACGTTATGTTAAGTATGATAATCAGATAACTTGATATATGATGGGAATCAATGAATTTTGTATCATTACTCAATATTTTCTTGTAACAAAGCTATTTGTTGAAACCTTTTATCTACGTTCTGTTGACCTTTGTACTCACTTGATAGTGATCATAACCTTAAATCAACTTCACCATTACCGTTTCACCATATTCCCCTGTGTTATACTTGGTCTAAAGTCCAATTACTACTGTAACTGGTGCTAGGGTCAAATGTACTGGCAAATGTGAAAAAAACTTAAGTCATCTCATTAGAGAACCTTATTAAAAAGGCCTCCAAAAGAAGACCAAAAGTAGCAATGAATAATGAGGGCCTGCATGCCCTTTTTCGTTAACCGTTATGGGCTATTTTAATTTACCGTTAATCGTTGCCGGCCTGCTCTAATTCAACGTTAAGCGTTATCAGAATATTCATCGTGAAGCGTTATTGGTCGTTTTAATTCAACGTAAAACGTTATTTGTCATCCTAAATTCAGCTTTATCGTTAATGAATAATTCTTCGTTACACCTAATTTTGCCTTTCAAATTGCAGGAAAATGCGTCATTGAAGGTTTAAAAATACAAAATTTCCCGGGGGAGAATCCCCCCAGACCCCCCTACATTGCTGGCGCCTTTGGCGCTCGACTCGCGCTTCTGCGCTCGGTCCCCTTCCGCTCTAGCCAGCACCAGTTTAACCGGAAGTTTGCGGAGCGTTATAGAATTTTTTAACGAATCCGTCAACCTTGACAAAATTAACAAAAAATATGAAAACATCAGAAGGACGAACAAACACTCTGAACACCATGATTGCTCTCAAAATCCATCGATATAACTGGGCGAACGGAAAAAAGGCAAGCTGGGTAGAGCCTTGGCCGACGTCGACTCGGTCCCCTTTATTTGTGGACGCATTAGGGGACCAGGGCAGGTGGGAAACACATACCTTTAATGCGTTCTTCATTACATGTAAGGTATACGTAATTTTGTCAGTGGTCACCTTTTCTCACAAAGCGAGATACCAAATCCAGTGCAGCTCGAAAAAACGCCTGTCAATTTACCGTTAAGCGTTGCCGACCGTCCTGAATTTACCGTTAAGCGTTGTCGGCCCTGCTGAATTTACCGTTAACCGTTGCCAGGACCCTCCCATGCAGACCCTCAATAATAAATGAATATAGTCATAGCATGTAATGTTCCTTTTGTCTTTCAACCTTGCGTTGATTATCCACACAGCTGTCATCCTGCCCACTGCCTGGCTGTATGTGGAGTCCCTCGGAGGAGACAAGTTTTTCTTCGGGATGGTGTTCTCGTCTTTCAGCGTAGCCAGTCTGGTCTTCGGAATCGTCTTCGGAATCTGGGCTGACCGGGTTGGGAAGACCAAATGGATCGTCATCTTTGCTAATGTTTGGGGGATAGCAGGTAGGAAAACTACACATTTGCTGGTCAGGTGCTTGTGGTGTTCAGGCACATTTGGTTCTTTTTGATAATTCAGAATTAAAAAAAAAATTGATCTTCAAAAATGACCTGGGTCTTTTTTATCCTTTAAAGGAAGGATACATTGTACAATGCACAAATAATTTTTTTTTTTCCGTGATGATTGTTGAATTTAGTAGTATAGGTTTGAGAGGAAACAGGTGCAATTTTTAAACTATATGTTGCATCAATTTCTTCTCCAATCTACAATGTATAGCATAATTTACTCCTCAGTCCTCATGTTGCAAATTATTCTGAAAAAGGTTGTTAGTCAGTTTATACACTATATCAATCCTTTTCTAATGTCACTTCCAACATGTAAACCCCTTCCCAGGAAGTGCGTTGTATTCTGTGGGGATGTCCAAGTACCTAATCCTGGGTGCCCGCCTGCTGTCAGGGGCAGGGGCAGGAGTAGGGTCAGCCATCATGGCTCATCTAACTCACACCACAACCAATGAGGAAAGGACCAGGACATTCTCTTTCTTCATCGCTACACGCTTTATCGGTGTCATGGTTGGTAAGTCAGGAATGGTTATTAAATTCATTATTAGTTTATGGCATTCAAACATTCCAGTTGGTGTGTAATGCCGAAGGGCTGTTATACCGACTATACCGTGTCACATACATGCAATACAGATACAGATACAGAAAAATGCTGTTGTCTCAGTACTTTCCTCTTGTAATTTGAATCAATATATTGTTTACTGTGCTGTAAACAAGAAATCTATACACACACTTTGAATATTAAGAGTAAAGCTAATAGTGATACTAGTAATATCTTGCTTTTAGTTAAGGATGAATGAAAATGTATTTTTTGTTTTAAATTTCATTATTTTTGTATTTGACTCAGGGCCAGGATTCAACTTTGTTTTGAGGCTGTGTGATTTCTACATTGGTCCATTCAAAATTGATGCATACACAGCACCAGGGGTAAGTCTTTGTCAGGCATATGTTGCTGCTATCAATGTAAGATACAGTTTGAGTGTAAATGTATAGAAAATCTGTCCTTTTTGTGACTATGAAAGGTTAGCAATGTGGTATTCAAATAACATAATTCTGATGTTCAAATTAAAATATTATGAGAGGAAACTCTCAACATTTTATGGTATAAGTTGTACATTTTGATGAATAATGAATGAAGGAAAAATTTGATTAATGTTTGATATTCTTTCAGGTCTTCATGGCTGCCCTGACCATTTTACTGGAGATATACATGGTGTTTTTTGTCTATGACCTCCCCTACATTGATGCTGAACCAAACAGTGACTTTCCCCCCACTTCTGAGACAGTTAACAAGGGAAAAGAAAATATACAAAGCTCTACAACAGTACCCTCTAATAACTTGACAGAGAATATGACAGTTTCTCAGGGAACTGCACAAGTTGAGAGTAATCCAAGTAGTGTAAACAGTTACAACCAACAGTCATATGAGTCCTTCCACACGTGTCGCTCTAACATGCAATCTATGACTGTTGAAAGTTCAGAATTTTATAAGACAGCCAGTTTTGAAAATGTACTCAATGGGGAGGTGGAAGGGCATACGATTGGTTGTTCATCACAACCAAATGGAGCTGTGAACAGTGAGCATCAGGATCATATATCAGAGGCAGAGGATGGTATTACAGTGAACGCCAGTGATGGAGCAATACTAGAAAAGGTTAGTTCAGCGTGATCAACTACAAAGTAACCCTGCAAAATTAAAGCCCAGCATAAAAAAATACTTTGACCAGGTACAAAAATGTATGTTTCAGTTTTTCAGTAAATTTGTTTCAAACTTGTGATGTGGAAATGTATAAGTGTTCTGATTTTATCTTGTACCTGAAGGAAAAGTTATCAGAATGTAGCCTTTCATTTACATTTAGGTGATGTAGTTATCATTTATGTCATTGTTCATGCTGGAAGCTTCTATTTGACCAATGGCGATTGTGTTACCTAATGATTGTTGCAAACTAATTATTCCTGAATGTGCCTTTTCCTCATGCCCAAATCCAGACATCGAATCAGTCAGGTCCTGTTACCCAGGAGACAGACAAACCCTCCTTCTTTACTTTATTAGCAGGTAAGGTGTTTATACTGATCTAATTATTAACTTCTGTCTGTCACTTGTGTTGTTGTTATTTGGTTTTATCTGGTGACCTAATTTAGATAATAGGCTCTAGAGCTTGTTTGCAAGTTGTATCTGTACAGAAAGAAAATGTGAACGTTACAGATGACAGGTAATGTAGTATTAGGGATAGTCCAATCACTGTACCAATTCAGATGAGTGCAAGTGATGCAGGTTTTTATACCACAACGTCTTTTTCAGATGTATTGAGAGAAGAGACAGTTGTTCTGTTGGCTGTTATTTTCTGCATTATTTTCAACCAGGTCACAGTTGAGGTTAGTATTCTACTGATTTCTATTTTATTAGATCTTGGTGAAACATCTAGTAATTAAAAACTATTAATTTTGTGTCTGTAAGATTGAATATTTACATTAAAGAGTTCAGATAAGTGATATTCATGCTTTATTATATCATGTCTTCAAGTTGGAACAATATGTTTGACCTCCTGTGAAGGGTCAAGTTAACAGAATTTTTCTGTGCTTTCAGACGATTGCAACACCATTATCGCAGGAAGTGTTTAGATGGGGAGAGAAAGAAAACAGCATTTTTTACATGTGTGCTGCTGCAGAGGTAAGTTTGGATGCAATGATCAGAAAGGTCCATGTCAGGGCTCTAGCCTGCTTGAAATTATTTTCTGTCAGCTCAGGATCATGTTCAGACCTGGGGGGAGACCTACTCACAATCAAGGGGAATCTGGGGACAAATTTTGGAATTTCAATTTAAAATGCACTTTTCCACATTTTGAAACAAATCATAGGGCTGAGAGAACATGTACATGTAGTTGTTGGTCCTTTGGGTGTTTTTATATTTTAACCCAAGATTTTTGTCAATTTTGTCCATCAGAGTTGATGGATTGGCTTAAAATAGTGAGGAAAAATGGGTGCTGGTTAGATCCCTGGTCTACATTGTTAGAGGAATGACAGATGTTGGTGTATTTGTAACTGTTGTTGCCAATAGCTCTTCTCATCATATTATGTATTTATTGTGTTTACAGATGCTTGCCTGCTATGTGGGCATTGGATGTATTAGCAAGAAGTTCCAGGACCGTACCATTATCTTCGGGGGTCTGACACTGTCATGCCTGTCTCTGGCATGGCTTGTAGTTTTCATCAAAGATAACACCTGTAAGTTACAATATCCTAATGTTACAGGTACATTTGTACCTGCGAATTTTACCCAGAAATAGAGTCTGACACAATGTTACATACTCTGAGTGTTTAGTAATATGTTCATCCTTCATGACCATATGGATTTCACAGTGAAGGCAACTTTTTTTGGCCAAACTTTTTTTTATTCGCACGCTCGCATCGGTTTTGAGGTTCCCAGAGAATGTCATCCATATTATATAATAAAATCACTATAGCCTAATCCTCTGTAATGAAAATATTCATTTGCATCTTTTAGATTAATTTAGATCATGTTGATAGTAACAATTTATTGTTACAGACAACCCCAGCCTACTGCCATACTTCATAGTTGGAGCAGCCCTACAGCTGATGAGTTTTGCTCCCATCATGATTGCTTCAACATCCCTCTTTTCTAAGGTCACTGATAGAAGAATTCAAGGTTAGTCTTCTACAATCTCAAAGAAAAGAAACACATTCCTATCATTGGTTAAGGAGCTGTCACATTCATTGCAGACTATTGTATGAGTTTGACGTCATAGAATTTTCAATTCAAGCAGGCTGTGATAGAGCCAACTGCTGACACGGATCTAAGACAGCCTCTTCTGTGTCAAGACAGATGAATTTAGTTTGACATATGATGCACACCTCTTCCAAGAATGTCCTCAGTTTGCAATTGCACAATGAATTAATGTGACAAGGTCCTTTTGTGTTACTGGTAGTGAGAAAAGCATCCAGTGACATGTTCTTAGTGCAGGGAGCAGAACAGTCTAGCAGGGAGCAAAATTTTTTCTCTTCTAGGTTTTCTCTTCTCTAATTTTTTCTCTTCTAGGTTTTCTCTTCCAGGTTTTCTATTCTAATTTTTTCTCTTCTAGGTTTATCCCATGGAATACGTCGTGCTGTTTCCTCTGTAGCCTGCATCATAGGTCCACTCTGGGCAGGTGCCACACTTCACATGCTGAATGTGCTTTTGGGAGTGATGGTCGCTATGCAGGGGCTAGTCATGGTGAGTTACATGTACATCATCTGCCGATAATGTCCTCTTTTCTCCTTCACACACATTCAAATGTGTTACCCTGCTTTTTTTCCCAATATAACCTCATAATCATTATCATGATGGAGGTCCTACGAAAAATGATGATGATGAGTGCAGCTAGAAACACTTGGAGCTGAGTCCAAATTTAGATGTACATAATGTATATGCCGCTATGTAAGTGTAATTACAGGAAGAAGTTCAGCTATATATACAGACAGATAGCTTAACTGTAATCCTCCAACATGTCGGCAGAACATAATGTGCTTGAGCAAAACATGATTTTTTAGTTCGTTGGATGTGTGTTAAACAGTGTGCCATTTTGCCTCTTGCAACTATAGATGGGATGTCATCCTTAAATACGCAAATATGATCTTAAACAGTCTGTTCTGCTAAAGTGCCATGCACAATACATTGCAGGTTTTGTGCAGGTACAGTACTTTTAGTACATTCTTCATGCTACAATCTCCCATCCCCTCTAGATTCTGGCTCTTCTGTCGTTTCGACGTTTGAAAGATCCACACCATCAGCAGGACAGTGTTCCTTCCCTCATGGTGAACACAGAGGCTGATGAACAAACACCTCTACTGAAGGATGCACAACCAGCTCAGGAAAGAGTCTAACAACCTACGTATACAATTTATGTAGACAAGATATCAGAATGACTTTATTTATATTACATGTATTCTGCACTGTGTCTAGACATGCAGTAGCTGTTGATATATGTGTGAAAAGGCATATACATGTATTGTATATTTTGTAATTGTTGCACAGCACTGGATCCCCCTTTGGCAATTTTAGTAGAACAAAATGTGACATGCAATACAGTAGATGTGACATTCTGATTGCAATATATATAGGCGGAGCCTGCAAATAAAGTATAAACTATGATATATATTTTTACCTATCTATGCAAATTGAAATTAAATATTACATCATTGTACTGTATATATCTTGAAGAAGGAAGAATTTTACTTACTAGTATTGTTTACCCAATAGTAATACAAACATGTACAATGTACAATCATCACAGCTCCATTTTTTGTTTCGCATGTGGTACATAGATAAGGTACCATGATAAACTTGCCATTGTGCGTTGCATTTCTGTGATATAAATATGACACTGGTACCTTGTGTGTGTGGTGTGTGGGAAAGGTACATGTAATGGAAAAGCTTCACTAAAAGTATTATGGAGATCATAGAAAATATTTTGATAAAAGGAAGCCATACTATTGAATAACAAAATGTTTTTAAAATGCCAACTCTAAAAATACACATCAATATTTCAATCACCTTTATCATCTTTCTGTGTATGTTACCCAAACAGCATTTTTGTATATGTGATCAGACAGTATACTAATTTGCTAAGATGATTATTGGATGTAGTGACCAAAGAGGATTATGTCTGCGGGAAATAGTTAAGTCTGTGTGAAGGTTGACAATCTTTAGAGATGAGCTATAATGCAGCTTACCGTGAATTCTAATCTGATGAATCCTCATAAGAAGTATCCTTCTATGAGATTTAAAAAAAAAATCTATATTTTCATATTGATAATGTGAGAGTTGACCATTAACGTCACATATATCTTGCATGTTGCAATGACATACAGTTACTAGTCTAAGACAGAGTCATTTTAGTTAATGGAAATTGACTGAGTCACTCAATCTATCAAGCTCACTTGGAACTGTTCCACTCAACCCGGAAAAAAATTGTTATAGTCCATGACTCCAAACCTTATTTCATATCACGTAATTCTATAAACAGGTATTAATATAAATGATGTTTCATTATTTACAGACAACGATACAAATTACATTTTTGTCCTTCATTAACAATAAGGCTGACAATGGTGAACAATGTACAGTTTTGATAAACATTACAAGTATGCTCAATTCCAGATTACTTCAAACTTCTTTTGTAACAACTGCTCAACTGCAAACTATATTGGCTGATACAGTGAGGCCCTTCTCTGCTTTTGTAAGAGGTATTTCGAACATCAAATAAACAAACATACATACATACAATTGTATCTGATAGAACACATGGACAGCAATTTGTACTTACTAATTGTAAACTAAACTAATTGTGAACTCAACATGTAGTAAGTACGATGGAATTACTGGTACATATGATTTTCATGAATGACCAAAATATTAAAGAGAATAACTTTGATTTCCTTCTGTTAGAATTATGACAAATATATAACATCACATCACAATCATAAAACAGTACATGTATATAACGTTACATCTATCACAATATTCATAAATTCCGTATTTGTGTGACAGGTGACCTTTGTTCAACTAGCTTAAACCCAAAATATATTTTCTCTGAGAGGTGCTGGTTACCATAAACGTTTTTGTACTGATACAGCACAAAGGGAGGTGCTAGAAGATACCGGACGGTGTAGTGGATACCACCCGACCGGTGTATTTAAATGGGGAGTGGCAATAGCCTCTACCAGGCTTCGGGAAGCGGTTGGAAAGAGTAGAAATTGGCAAAATAGACAGATAACATGCCAGGAGACTTTGTCCGTTAGAGAGTACAGTTCGGGAGTGGCAAACTGTACTCTTTCGCGGACCAACTCCCCCGGCACGTTTTCTGTCTATTTGGCCAACTTCTACTCTTTCCAGCCGTTTCCCGAAGCCTGGTAGAGGCTAGAGTGGCACGGTAAAGTCCAGGGCCTCCCAGGGGAGGGAGACCTACGGCATGGGGGTGGTTCTGAAGTAATCCTTCCCCGAGGGTAGCGTTTTGACCGTCACGCCCTGCGGGAACAGCTGGTCCTCGTACGCCCGGGGTACGGACACGTCTATCATACAGTCTTCCCCGTACTGTAGGACAAAATCGCACAGTTAACAAGTTGAGTTCAACTAGAAAGGTAACATTTGCAAGGCAAATACATAATGTTTACCTTCGCATATGATCTGCTCTGTTAATCTTTTCTCAAACACATTCATGAATATATTGTCAGACAGAAGTCTAAATCCCTCCTGCTATAAAATTGCAACATTATGTAACCCAACACTAGTTACCATGGTAACAGACACGATCATTTATCGATCATGAGCGGACAAAGTCGTTTTGAGTTTTAGTTTTTATCTAAGTGAAAGATAAACGCTGAAATATCTCCTACAGACATTAGGGCAATATTGTTTTTCATCTTGATAACGTGATATTTTGACACAAGTAACGTCTAGTCAGAGGTTTGCTCTTTTTTCTTCGGATAGAATATTCAGGACTGCATGCAATTGCAAATAATTTTGGAGACGCCTCAGGGGCAAAGGCACTTAAAACCAGGTCAAAGATAATGAGCATACTAACCTTCCAGTCTACTGGGGTGGAGACTTTCTTGAGATCTGTCAGCTGAAGAGAATCAACAACTCTGAGGATTTCCCTGAAATACAAGGTCTAAAATATGAGAATGTTTATATAGAGATCTAATCACATACCATTTAACCTACACACAAGTTAAGAAAACCAACTTACAATATCAAAGAACACTTGTGGATATAATGACTATAGTCTGTAGTAGTATGAAATCTGGTGGAAAGACATTGCTTTTGCCATCCTTGTGCGAAAAGATGTATTCTCCATTTCTTAATTAATTATAAGGTTTCTTATAGGATGTGACTGATTGAACTGTTGATTGAAGTCGACTGGTGACAGAGTCTGTGAAAAGTGAAAACCGCTTACGAAAAGTTTCTTCCGCTGAGAGCTGGATATAAGATTGACATTTTCATCTTCTTGTCAGGACCGATGACAAAGAGCTGTTGGGAACAACAGACCAGTAACTGTCTTAATTAGTGCAAGTCCTTGGTCAGTTTCATCTAGCTAAATTTCAAACAAATTTCTGTGCAGTTAGTAGAAATTCTTCAATCAGTGACTGTATTTAAAGGTAAAAACACGTACCTCCAAATTTTCGATCCACACAAGTCTCGACCTTGAGAAAGGTGTACAGTCGACACCGAAAATTTGGAGGTAAGTGTTTTTACCTTTAAATACAGTCACTGATTGAAGAATTTCTACTAACTGTTAATTCTACGTGACTGATGAACCTCTTCAACGACATTTCTGTGCCTTTTAATTAATCTAATGACTAGACAGAAGACGAAGCAGAAGCTAAGACCAAAAGAGGTTAAAAACCAACGTTGTATTCAACCTCCTTGCTAAGACTAAAGCATTTATTGTAGATCCTAGTGCCGATACAAAGAGTAGGTACTACACCGATTAAATAGCCTGTATAGAAGGGGACTGAATAATAGCAAATCCTTTAAAACCACAGATGCATGCAATCACATATGATTGCATTCGTGGATTAGAAGGATTTGTGAAGATTTGAAATCTGGTACACTGACCGCCCGACAGGTCATCGGCATCCCCTTGTCGTCCTTAAACTCGGGGTCCAACATCCCCAGTCCAACAGCCAGCTCCCGCTTTTCGTCGGAGATGATTGGGAAAGGCATCGGCCCTTGCAAGCCGGTGTATGTCAATATATCCTGAAAGTCACTTAGAAACATCAGCATTTCATGGAGAGGTAAGTCATTACACTATTCTCCCCTCAATTCCGATCCTGTGAGATCTGCAGTATTTAGATAACTACGGACGCACAAGCAAAGTAACAACACGCCCCAAAATAATACCTATTTAGTATCTCCCTACATACAGACGCCAATCGCATTACTAAGCTCGTCGGCAGAAGGCACTGTGCGTGCGTAAAATCGGATTTTTCACGGTTTTCTTGGATGGTTTAGCCACCAAAATTTTCCCCCTTGCAGGCAATATCTTTTCCGACCCAGATTTGAAAACTATAGACGGGATGTCATAATTATCAATGCGCGAAAAAACTTGAAATCAGGCGTTCTGCTAAAGTGCTATGCACGAAAACATAGTAGGCTTAGCCGACGTGCCGTATTACTACATTGTGACTTACGGGAATCCAGGCCTCGTGGTCCCGTACACTGCTACACGAGAGGCCGATGATCTTGATGCCCCTCTTCCTGAACTCAGGCATGAGCTGAGCCGCCCTTCCCAGTTCAGATGTACATACCGGGGTGAAGTCACCCGGATGAGAAAACAAGATCCCCCATCTGTACACGCAGGAAACAGTACTTATCATAAATCCTGGCACCACAGCATGAAAAACATGTGAAAATCTATAAAAATCATACTTATGAGTTCTATAAATGGTAACAATAATTTGTAAGAAACTTAAGCCATACAGATTAGGTTTCAGTCTATACGATTTTTGAACGGCTCTATTTGTGTCACATAGTGTGCACCTGGTCATACTTGTATCAGTATTAATCACTTAAAGATTATATATTTTTAGCATGTATGGTATACAGGCTGTTATACATACATCAGCAAAGAGATTGGCTTCCGGCCAAAGTAGCAATTGGTAAAACAACACTTTCAATTTGTTCATTTCAAGTTAATGGGAATGTATCGTGTTGCTTTATATAATACTTCAGCTTTGGCAGTCAGAAAAAAAACAGGTTTCGAACGTAAATATACAACCTTCAGCAACAGATTTGGTGAGAAACATGTACAGCAACGAAAATAATAATTAACAGTCTCCAGTTTAATTACGGACTTCCAGTTTAATTCCAGACTAATTCCTATATCTCAGCAACCCTACATCCAGATGGGTTAATATCGTAAACTGTAGGTAAATATGTTGTAAGAAGAGATTAAGCTGCAATACTTCAGAATTCTGTACAGTTCCAGAATTATGCTATTATAAGTTCTGGGGTCCTCGATAGCTGCTACATATTTCTTACATCATTTTCAACTGTAGTTTATGATATTAGCCCATCTAGGTGTAAGGTTGCAGAGATATGGGAATTAGTCTAGATATTAAACTGGAATGTCGAAATTAAATTGGAGGCTGTTGTATGCTCTTGTAGTTCGATTATTTTGTCGAACACAAAAAAAAAAAAACTTTTGTCTTGTTTTTCAAATCTATATATGTGTTCGACGTTCCGACGTGCTCAATCTTCCTCTTAGCTTGAAGCTAATTCCCCCTCTCCGCTAAGACGCGCCGTGCTCTAGGAATTCGAAGAAAATAATCGACGTGACACTTGAACACGCGTGGGCGTTTCGAATTGAGAAGTTAATTGGTCCGGGTGATGCATTAGAAGTATGAATACAAATATAGCATCAGTGTAGGGAAGAAATATGAATACTTTTGTATATGTTTAACGAAGACTCGAAAAATTGAACATCTGGATTCTTTTTAAAAGGCATTTGGAAATAAACTGTATATTCACAGTTAGTTACCACAATATTATCTATATCTTTGTATATAATGGCAAGAACACGAATTTTTGTTCGCATAAAAGTCCTTGCCGCTAGCTAAACTAGGCAGGAAACTTAATGAAACTTACGAGTTTCCCAGCCAATCATAAAAGTCGATCTCCCCTTCTGTTGTCATGGCCCTGAAGTTTGGAAAGATGTCACCGATATTCGGCATTCTAAGGCTGGAAAAGGACAAATGTTACAAATCTGTTATACATAGAGTTATAACGTAGTACAGGGGATAAGAATAATCAGCATAGTCTAGGCGCTAGGTAGTTTCAAAACAGTGTATTAATATTCAATGTACGCGAGCATATGACGTCAATATCGTCAGCGGTGAAGAAAGAACAGAATATTAGTTATTTTCTAGCGACAAAGATCAGGATACATTATTCTAATCTCCCCTATTTGTCTTTATCGTAGGTCATGACGTCCATTTTATTTTAAAAGAAATTAGCCGTGAAATAGAAAACATGTGACAGGATCGGAGGCCATAACTTGGATTCCTCATATCTGGCTACTTTAATTGTTGTTTGATAAAAACACGCAAGGTAGCGTGTTATCAATGTCAGAGGTCAACGACCTGCTTGCTGGTACCGGTGTTCCCCTCACAGGGTACCTCGGCCAAAATGCCAATGCCGACGTGGTCCCGTCAGAGGCGGTGTAGCTCGTCCCACAATTGGACACATTATTCGGTCATTATTGCTCTTTAAGTTGCTGCCACGTAAATTTTGGTATTGCATATAAATAAAGAAATATTACCCCGTAATTCATGACCGGATGAAGTCATATTGACATCACATTGCGTTCAGACGCAAATCGTAATCCATGAAAACCGCTTCGAAACTACCTCCCGAAGTGGTTTGGGATCGAGGCGCTTTCAGTGCGATTTGGAGCGTTCAGATGGAGCCACTTGAATCTGACTTCGGCGGAACCTAGATCGAAACCGATTACAGCGGTTTAGTGTGAACGGGGCCTTTGATCCAACATAAGCACCTCATTGAACTAATAAACAGGAGGCCGCAGCAGCTGGTCCTATCGGGGTCAATCAGTGGACCCATTCATGAAGTTTCTGAAGGGTTGCTTAGGAGCCAGAAACAGCTCATCACGAAAACCAACATGGAGTCTGGCAAAAGATTCCAATCCTGTCAAACAATCTACAACAATCGAGATAATTTAGAACGCAAGCAAGAGACTAAAAAATTCAAAATCTCCTGACCGATGACCGATATTGTAAAACGTGCAGCTGATGATGTTTGGTGCATCAGAACTGATGAAGACTTTGGAAGTTATTGTCTCCAGAGTCTGATAGGCCAGGATGAGATTCTCTTGGAATTTCATGGTCAAATGGCAATTTTTGTGCTTTCAAAGAAAGAATTTACCGCACATACGTGCTGACACTCAGATATACAGCATCGAACGTTTTTTTAAGATCATTGCCCTTCGACATCTCAACGTGAGGCTGGAATAGCTATTGTCTTCGGAACAACAGATCATGCATTGACCTGTTAGACTAATCCATTAGTGACACTAAAATGTTTTCATCATAACAAGGATCAGAGAAATGTCGGTAAGTAGAGTAGACCATCATGGCACAACCACTCATTTAACAGAAATTCAGCACCAAGGACAAATACCACTGGGTTTTGCAACGTCATTGTGAACCTTCATTAAATGCGACCTCGCAGCTGAAATGTGCGAGACACTATTTTGTCTAATGATGATTTTGAAGCACATGTTTTAGATATAGCAAGCAATAACAAATTTTTATTTATCTTACACATGTACCTAGTGCTCCATGCGACATGTGGTTTAAAGCACGTATAATAACGACAGTGGATGGTAGTGCAAATTTGTATAGGAACACGGATATTTACTACCCCACTCCACATCACCACGGTTTTCATATTAGTAATAAAAACAAACATTAGGTAGATGTGAAAATTTCAAGTTAAATGCAGCTATAAGCAAGCTTACAATTGTGCAAAATTTTTACTATATACAAAGCATTTCATGAAAATCAGAATATAGATTTTCTTTTGCATTTGCAACTTTATTTTTGTACGCTGTTTCACAGAGTAAAGACCTAACCTAGCTGTCTGCACACTCTTTAAGAAATCAACACGCGTGACTAAGCAAATTCAACACGTGGTTTGTTCGTAAACAGGAAGTTTTGACCAAGAACGTTCAATCAACATTCTAAGAACCTTGCACTACCTGTGTTCACAAGGTAAAGAAATTGCGCGTGGCACATTATCCGATCGGAGCATTATGAGTGGCGATGACACTGTTCTTATTCAAATTTATATGTGTCAGACATAGAATCTGATACACTGCAGACAATGTCTAGGATCATTTTTTTCTCCCTCGAGATTTTTTAAATATCCAACTGTTTTGAATGATAACAAACGTTGTACAGCGGCAGTCTCTTTTGTCTAATAGCCGTATAGCCAGCTAGAATTGCAGTGGTTCTACAGTAGGTAGAAATAAACATATTCTAAACCCTGAAATCCGTACGGGCTACAGTGTATAAGACAGCACGAAATCGTAAATAATACTCGTAGAGCATACATTTGTAACCCCCCTGCTTCCTTATGTTTCCATGGCATGCAATCTCGGCTGGGAACAAATTAACAAAAGGAGTAAAACCGGTCATTTCCTGCCGTGCTATACTTGCACACGGCGTTCATTTCCTCGTACATGGCACCTGGGGGCCAGCCTTCTGCGGTGGGCGGTGGATTTAGAGATGCCGTCCCCTCCAGACTGTTCGCACCTCCCGGTTGGGACGTTGTCGAGCTACCGGGGACACACCAAGTACGTACGGGCGGGCGCCCCCCACAGGATACAGGCTTATGTTTAAGGTACATGTGGCTCTATTTGTTTTAATAATGCAGCAATGGCATAGGTGTATTGCCCTCTATAAACATAGCTCACTATAGATGATTGACAACGTTGTTGTCCGCACTAAAACCCTTGATGAATTCTGTATGAAAACACGATAATTCTCCGATAGTCTTTTGTTGTTAGAAAAACATCAACGGAAGATGTACTCACAACGGCCCGTACTGTTTGAAGAACTTCCGTTGGCTCGATCCTTTGCCTCCATTTTGTGCGGAATGGGACACCACGCGGGAAAAATTCTCCGTCACTTTGACTTCTGGCGTGGTGACGTTTATTTCGGCACAGGACCTCGAAGCGAAGGAACCCATGGCTGGGAAGGATGCAAGTAAAGCACACCTCAACCCCAAAGGGACCGACGTTTGTTTTCTCTCCGTGAATAGGAAATGTAGACAGTGAGTGCACCTGTCTGACGACTCAAGCTAATTGACACCACACTGGGAGTCGGTGCGGTTCGTGCGCTCCCATGGGACTAATAGATACAGTAACCATAGTAACGCATTACATTAGGCCATGTTGATTTGATTATATGGATGACATCCTCCGGGAGCCCCAAAACTGATGCGCGCGTGCGAATAAAAAAAGTTTTGCAAAAAAAAAGTTAGTTTTCATTATGAAATCTACGTGGTCATGAGGGTTGAACAAATGGGACAGAATATGGTTTGGCGAATAATCTAGTTTTCAAGTTCATTTCTTTACGATTTCGTATTTTTTTGTTTGATTTTGGCATTCTACGACATTGGTATAGTTTTTATCTATTCATTTTTTTAACTTACGGTATATTTTTGCTCATTTTGCAACTGTTTTGTACGATTTACAGTATAGTTGAAAACTTTTTTTTTTGAAACAGCCGAAAATCCATGCGCGCGCGGATGTCATCCATATAATCAAATCAACATGGCCTTAGAGTAAAACAAGATGGTGCCTTGTGCAATACGAAGCAAGAGTAGCCTGCGCTTTTCAAGCAGTATCTTTGCACTGAGTTATATCTAAATTCTCAGGAGCACTAGAAAGTACACTGTATGGCTCTTCGCTTTGCACTTATTTTGATGAGCATATTTCCTGTTTTGAAGGTAAGACTAGGTGAGTAGACAACTATCTGAAGGATTTGAAAAACTTCTTGTGCTATAGCAAGTGTAGAGTTAAGTAACATAAGGCCACACCAATTTAATTTGTTGGTTCTCGGATTCGCCTCTTCGTTTTTTTCTGATTTGCAAAAAAAAAAAAATATATATGATTCTGGTTCTGCATCAACTCAAATATGCTCATATTTTGCCCCCAACAGTTGAGGAAAGTCCTTTTCTTCCTAGTTGTTACAGTTTTCCCATCTATCATTACAGTGGTTTGATTAAAAGTTCATTTTAAATTTTAACCCAGCCTTTTGTGTTGACTTCATGGCTCATTTCGTAGCATTTAAGCCTATAATAGGATGCCTAGACCTCTTTTGTTTTTTTTCGCGCTGTCGCTTCATATTTTTTCAGAAAAAATCCGAGAACCAACAAATTAAATTGGTGTGGCCTAAAAAGCAAAGTTTCACAAAATGTGTGTTGTTTTCAATACTGATGATTTATTTCAGGTAAAGTTATCATGATAGCTATATCAAATGAAATTAATTATTTAAAGGCAAAAACAGTTACTTTGATGTAGAATTGCTCTTTAATATACTGATTCCACAGCGAGTACATAATGTGCACTTTGCACACATCTGACACTACAGTTGTTCGTATCTGATTCGAGACAATCAACATTCTATTTCTGTTTTCCTATGACCAATCACGTTACAGTATCCACATTTTTTTTACAATCTGTCTCATACATCAAGGTTATATATGTTTGCTCTCTGTGGACTAGTTTATTTGGAAAAGCATGGGGTGTGCTTTATTTTTGTTCTAAAATCAAAGAAAGGTGGCTTTGATGAATATTAATAAGTTGTATAACGTCATCATCAAGTAGGACAATCCTGAACATGAGAAAGAATTTGTGAAACATCCCAAAATAAAGTCAGTCCAGACCCCCCCCCTCAAGTACTAAAAGTGGATGTGCCCAACCATAGTGCCATTTTGAAAGGGATAGTAAATTTTGACCCCTCTAAATGCATGACTAATTACACATATGACTAACATTTCAATCTAATGAAGACAGCTCATAATGTTTTGCCCAGCTCTGGGACTTCATGTTTAGTTTCACATATTTGCTATGATGAGTTCGTAAGCCTGTTGCACATGAGGAATGACGTCCAAGGCTCGTGTCTTCAGAGACAGGGTCATAGTTGGACTTCTCGGCTGGATTTTCAGTTCTGCCAGAACCCAGATCCCGTTGGTCAGCTGAAAAAAAAAAACACGACCTTTAGTTTGCTGACACTTACTGGTATATCAATTATCGTTACAATCTATTGATAGGTTCTTGAGTTTTGACATTAATAAACACAAACATGGACCTGAAAACAAAACCTTGCTGAAGGAAATAAACCACAACCAAGAACTACTAAATGTATATGGCACACAGTACATCCCCATACCCTGGTATTTTACGTAAAATTGACCAGTCTAACCTTTAATGATTTAATGAGTATCATTAGCATTAAAGCAAACATGTCTGTAATTTTGGGCTTCACTGCTTTTGATATCACGACACAGGATCCAAAATAGCCACTTGTCCATGGAAGTTACCATCATGTGGTGAACAACTGACAGATGTCAGATGTTTTTCCTGTTTGAAAGGACTCATGAAACCCTTGGAGACAAGACCCAGTCACTCCTAAGGGCCTGTAACATCTTTGCTATCTATTAACTCCCTCATTTACTCTGCTCATTTGTGTGTGATTGATACATGAAAGTTAATAATCAGCCAGTTCCAGATTCAAATTTTGCACATGCCTTGGATCAAAGTAATGCAAAACCAGCTTGCGGCAAAACATGTATGCTTCACAATCAGGACCAACTAGCCATGTATTTGTGGTTTTAATTGAAGTTGCAGCCTCCAGCACTCTAGTAATAATACACAGCAAGTTCTTTAATACGATAATTATAATAGGAATTGCTATCATGCAGTAGAAAAATAACTGCCTCTGCATTTTATAAATCATTATTATATGTCTGTGATTGTCCCAAAATAGCACATGATTTCATTCTCTAAGTAATCCTACGTGACTTCTTAAAATTTATTTCAAGTCCCAAGGACAGGGACATAGCTCCTACCTTGAGAGACTGGTACAGCATGTCTCTGCCATCCACGTTTCTCTGTGCGATGGTGAAGATGAAACTCTGCTGAAGCTTGTCTGACAGGCCCTTAGGATCCAGCTGGTTAGGGTTGGCAACCTCCTTCTGCACTTCATTGGAGTCCGGAATGTCTTTCCACGTGGCCAGGAACACTTTTCGATCTGAAGTAAAAACAAAGACACACTTAATTTCCAAGCAGACCTTTTGGTGGCTGAAAACACAGTATCAAAATTTCAAATTGGTCAGGCAGTATCCATTTGCCAGGCAGTTGCCACCTGAAATACAAAAAAAAAGATACCAGGACAAAATTCTACATGTATCCCTCTATATATTATGTCTCAACATCCCCAACCCTAGCACGTCGGCAGAATGTACTGCACCTGCGCGAATCCCGTAATACATTGTACATAGTACTATGGCAGAACATCTCATATAAGGTTGTATTTGTGCATATAAGGTTAACACTCCATCTGTAGTTTCCAAATGTTGTGTTGGAAAAGATATAGTCTGCAACAGGGAAAATTCTAATGCAACATTGACCAAAAATCCAACGAAAACCGTGAAAAATCAGGGTTATGCACAGGCGCAGTACGTTCTGCCGACGTGCTCCCAACCCTAATGATCACCCATGTTTAACCTCACACAGTCAGAGGAAACTGAAAGTTTCTGCGATTAACCCTCTCCTTGCTGGGGCCTCATCTATGGTATGGTGATCTTAGCATACATGTGTACATGTACAGGTAAATCAGCAGGAAAGGGGGAATCAAAATTAAATCGTAGTTGTGTATTTGATGGGTGTGCTGGCTGATTATTTCATCTTACCAAAGTATTGTATAAGATGTGCATACAACATTTAATGGACTAGAAGCTGACCAAGGAACACAGAGAATACATTCTCTTCTGGAAGAAACCTGAGGCTTTTCCTTGCATAATGACAGGAAGGCATTGGTTGTTAACTATCATCTGGCTAAAACTATCAGTATCAGCAATGACTGACTTATTTCTTTGTTTAATGCATGTTTGGTTATGGCAGTACAAAAATAAATAAGCACATTGCATTTAGTAAAAGGAAAAAAAATGGGTGTAAACAATTTTGCAGAATGGTAGCAGCGCAAAGATCTTGTTGATAAGCTTGCTGCAGAGTATCACATGTATCACAATATAAACATTTATCACAATAAAACAACCTTCTTGGTGAAGGTAATAATGTTGACCCTCATCCCAGGAAGTACACTGCATTAAGACATGTACAGTTGTCCCATGTATGTTAAAGTGCACCATGTAGATGGTAAATATTCCTCTCCTGGTCACACGTACAACAAGATGTAACAACAGCCCTTTACTGTCCCTCTTAAGACTGTTGAACGAAACAAAATGATTTTGCTCTTACTCTGTAAATTACTAAATGTCTCTGATATATCTTGTGCAATTTTTATATGAATTAGTTTAATGTAATCTTTATATGTTAAGTACAAATGTGAATGAGATGAGCAAAATTTGAATTTCACTATGCTAAATGTACGTCATAAATATTTTTCAATGTGCAATTCTACTACGACAATTTGACTCCGAGATTGTGTAGTTGTTAACGTTTTTAAAATGATTGTACATCTTTGAACGCAATTCAGCTTTCTGATGCAATGTTCATGATTTTTTTAGCAATAAACCATTTTTGATTGATTGATTGATATGCATCTATTACAAAGTCCATATCACATTAGTTTACAAACCAGTGCTGTTTTATGAAAGGCAATTTCATACTACCATACTAAGAAGGGTCTTTCAAACCAGATAACACAAAGAAATTCTTTTGGGATTTACACCTTAGCTTCTTAAACCTCTTCAGCCTTATGATCTGATGAGACTAATATTAGTAATAACCTAGGTAATCCACTTGTGGAATGACGCAAGTGAAACAATCTTCTTATCACCCCCCCCGCTGCAAATTAGGCTGCAACCTCTGAGCAGCCATTGAGCAACCAAACATTTGACAGATCACACAACAAAGTTCATTAGAAGAACAAATCTTTTTACGTTTTGTATGTCTTTTTTAAGTAAGTAGTAAGTAATGTCTTTTAAATCGTCTTTCTTTTTATCACGCATCATATTCCATGCAAAAAAATTATGCATGGCAAGTAACACTGCTGTGCAACCATGTTAAAACCTTTATATAGATACCCAATTTGCTGAAGTAGAAATATGGACATGTTAGTAAGTATTACAAGAAGAAATGGAGTTGTTAACAAGTCTACCAGCACATGTGAAGACCTACCTACATTGTACTATATTAATGACATTGAAAGATGGGTAAGACAGCTCACAGATCATCTTCTGTACTGGAATAAGACTATCTAAACTACAAAAACCCCATGTTACATTAACACAATCTACATAGTACATGTAGATAGAACCAATGTAATTCAATTTGATGACTTACACATAATAACATTTCGGGATTGATTGGTCAAATAACTCAATATTTCACTCACTGAGGGAATGAGTTCATACAATTCACTTTTACAATGATAATTGCAAAATTTCCATGTTCTATTCTAAGACCATGATTACACTTTTCTGATTCTAAGCTATTCTACAACTCTTTTTTTTAGACAGTGTTGAAGTTTTCTATCTACGAAGGGTAGAAAGGAAGGTTTGAATGACCTGATGCTGATCCTGTGACATTGGGATCCGCCATATGTGGAGTAAGCAAAAAACAATTAGACATGCAACATGGGAACACAACAATGGCTACTGAGGGAAGAGAAGCATAGCAGGGGTCAGCAGGGGTTAGCTCTCTTAGCACTGGTCATTTCATGTTCAACTGTACATAGAAGTTTGACAGATGTTATAGAAGAGGAAATTTTCCTGAACAATATGCTCTGGTTAGAAAAAAAAATGTTACAGTTTTACATGTAAGTGGTCAGATGTGAGTTGTGATTATACAAAATGGACAAAACAGTTACTGTATTTTGTGTTAGGAAGGATAGTTACGGAATGGTCTGAAATTTTCTTGAATGTCTAATTTTTCATTCTCTAGATAATCTGAACACAAGCTTAGACTGAAATCCTTGATGTTCGACTTGCAAAAAGCAGCTTACTCAACAATCCAAATTGATGTAGGTACTGTATGTAGGTCTAATGGGGCAAAATGTTTTTATGGATAATTATTTTTGATGTGCTTGAAAATGATGAACTTTCAGGAAGAACAGAACACATCAATTTTGTGTTCAACATGGAGCGACAAGCTATGCTTGATCACAACTATTTTAAATCCTTGTCTACATGTAAGTGCCCTTTGGTAGGAAAAAAAGATACTACGTGATTCATACAATGCAACCTACAAAGTGTTTAAGTGACTGTATTCTGATTGAAGCTACAACTTACATGTTTTCTACCAAAGAAGGGGCCTACTCTTCAAAATCAAGCTGAATACATGTACTTACCAGTTGTTTGGAAGGTAGGAAAAGTTTCAGAAACAAGGAACATGCAACATCACATTACAACAGTCATAGAAAACACACAAGCATGCCAAAAATAACAGCAAAAAGTGAATAGCAAAAACAGTACAAGGATTCAAAAAGCAAAAGAAAAACTTGAAGGGCACTGTTATTGTTTTTTTTAATGGAAAAACAACACCAACTTACTCTGATTAGCATAATCTGTTAACCGAAGAGAAAGAGTTGCAAGCATTAGACAGTAGCATACATTAAGCGCAACAAACATGCAAGTAACAACAAATGTCTTCCAGCTTCATAATCAACAGTTTTTTAAGATCCAAACAACTAAAAAATAGTTGATAGCAGATACTGAAATGCTACAGCAATACTGCTGAACACAGATCTAAACTGTTCTTTTTGATAACTGTCTGTTTCATATCCTTGACAATGTTTATGATCTCAGTAGTTTAGGGAGTGGTTGCTAAGTAAACCCCAGCATAGTTTGCTAGAGAACAAGTTGCTCAATCAAATGATATACCTCACTTACAGAATACATTTTTACAACACAATTTTAATGCTCAGTCTGTCATCTCTGAAGGACTTATCATAGTTTATTGAAAACAACCCAGGGAAAGAAATGGTGATAACAAAAGTACTAACCCATTTGTCCGTCCTCTGTGAAGAGCAGGTGTATAGGGATGAGACAGGAGAAGTAGAACACGTCGATGTTGTTCTTCATGGCCACCTGGAGGTTCATGAGGGGGTCCATCTTCTGGACCGGTCCATTTGTACCCAGGGGGAGGGTCACGTCAGCAGTCTGGCCTGGACTCAGGGGGGACGGGACTTGGAGGGCAGAGGCTGGGGACAGGCCGAAACTGGTGGACAACAGAACAAAAATTGTTACACACGACAAATTTCAACATTGTACAGGTTATAAATATATATGTGCTACAAATATATGAATACTTTTAAACCCTAGTCCTGCAGGGCCCAACAATTGTTGGGTTGCACATACAGTACCATCCATATAGCACCCTGTATAGGTACGATTTGGGGGTATTTCTCGTGCAACGTATCACACCACAGTGAAACACAATGAATGCAGAAGTAACTACACCACCACAGGGCAAAAAAGTCAGGAGTCTATGACCTGATTAAGACATGAAATTATTGAAAAATATTGTGTAAAAAAATGCCACCAAGAAATTCTGGAAGATGTGATTTTGTCTGACCTGTTTTTGTTGAATTGGATGGCAAAGTCGCCCATAGGTGCCATGGCGTTGTTCTTCAAAGTCAGGTCCATGTAGCGCACGTTCTGTCTGATGGAGAATGTTCCTGATACTTCCAGTCCTTTAGCCTTGGAGGCCGGCAGCCATACTTGTTTTGGTGGCACGTAAGTTGTACTGGAAATTCCTGCAGAGCAAAGTGATTCCTCTAACTGTTACAAACCTAAAAAAATACCCTATCTTAGAAACCATTTTCATATGACTTTTGGCAGAAAAAATGGAATAATTTTCTCACCTACCAGCCGAAAAGTCCAAACTACAAAATACACTTTTCTAAGCTTATAATTTGGAACATTGTGTCACCAGCACATGGAAAAACTATCAGTATGGATCCAGGGTAGAACCCTTTCAGTTTGACTCTTTAATCACTGCCTACATGTATGTACATGTAGCAATACATTAACCAATACAAATGAACAAATGACATTAATATTTTATATTTCATTGTGAAATATCTTAAGTTATCTGTGGAAGTGAGTTGTATGTAAGTGAAATGTATTTCAGCCAGACGGCTGCAATGTTTTACAGAAGTAAACCTTTCATTCATTCATTCCTACAAATTTGGTGCCAAATACCTTAGCAGACTAAGGGTTAAATACCCACTCACCAAGACCAAGAATGTCGCCCAAGCCCCCACCCATGGAGGCCTGTGACGCGGGCATTCCTGCCACGGGACTGGGGCCGCCCAACAAGCTGTCCAAACCTCCGCCAAGAAGGTCCATTCCTCCCATGTCCTGCTGGGGTGCTGGTGTCATGGACATCTGTTGTTGTGGAGGGTTCAGGTCCATAGATAACAGGTCACCTGAAAAATATACACACAAGACGACTCTATTGTTGTCTTATTTTTCATCCTGTGATTGCATAATGTCAGTTCAATTAACATCCTGACGTCACAGCTAGCTACATGTAAATGTTAATACAAAAAACTGGACCCTTATATTGTTTTTAAACATGGCACAGACAATTCAAGTTTGAAGGTATTATACCATTAAGACATTTTAGACATTCTGCGAATAGAAATGGTGAGTACTAATGGAAATGCAATGTGTCTGTATATGTATACACAATGTGCCTATGTACATGTATTCTATGTAAATAAGCCTAGGATGTCATTTATGAGAAATAAACCATTCTACTACATACGTTGCACTTTTACTACATATCTGTTGCTACTTCAACTTAAAATGGTGCAGAAAATACTGTGTGTTGTAACAAGATAATCGATTAGTTGCAACTTGCTCCTGAGATACAGATTAACCAATGAGCATGTCTGTCTCTTACCCAGCAGATCTCCCATGGCTGTGTCATGACTGGGGATGACAGACTGTTGCTGCTGTGCTGGCTGTACCTGCTGTGGTACGGGACTCTCGGTCGCGCCGGTGGCGCCGGGCTCTCCGGACGCTGACCGTACGGGCAGCTGGGTCTTACGAACCACGAGGGCCTGTCCTTCCACAAACGCACTCGGAGGCTTGTGGTAGACTGATGCCAAACTGTGGGGAGGGCAGAGGTGAATGGTGACTTTTACAGTCAAAAGATGAAGATGTTTAATTACATGTATGTTGCTAGAGCTACATACATGTGGACTGGAAATTTCAAAATACTTGTATTAATCTTCATGTTACAAGCATTGAGTTTTATGCCAAACTTTTTACATCATCATATAAAAAGCATCGAGAAAACTGTAAGTGCTATAAACAAATTTCTTGACAGAACTGTTTTACAGAATTGTACTAGTATATGGTTAATTGCTAAAAAAATGGATAGATGTTTGTCAAAGTTTTCTAGCAGAAAGTGCAGGTCCTACATGTAAGTATTGTAAAAAGTCCTAAGTATTACCCAAATTCCTATGTATAAAGATATACTATTATATATTGTAGAAACAGATTTTGCCTCACCTGGCGATGTAACAGATGAGTTCATCCAGCAGTGTTGGTTCCAGCCGGTCTGTCTCTGATGAAATGAGCGGCTTCTCGGCAAGAACGACCTCCTTGGCGGCGGCAGGGTCGGTGGACAGCAGGCGCCAGTAGATGTAGCCGCGGTCGCGCAGGTCGGGGTTGTCGCTGTCCTGGGTGGCCAGGCTCAGCACCTGCTGTACCAGCTCCTGGGTCTCCGTGGGCTTCTTCAGGAACAGCTTCACTATGGCTGTCAGCAGCTGCAGCTGTACCTGTGGGAGGGGGGCAGACAGCAACATGAGAACTGAACAAAAAAGGGTACAGCAGGCTCAGCACCTGCTGTACCAGTTCCTGGTTCTCTGTGGGCTTCTTCAGGAACAGCTTCACTATGGCTGTCAGCAGCTGTAGCTGTACCTGTGTGGGGGGGGGGGGCAGACAGCGACATGAGAACTGAACAAGAAGTCTACAAGAGAAACAATACACTTAACAGCATAAAGAAGAACCAAAATATGATGATGACAATACCCTGCTATAAAAAAATTGATTTAGAACAGGAATGTAATGGTGACAATATGCTGTAGCATAATATACAGAATGTAGTTGGAAATAGTGGCTGAAATTGTAAATTGACAGATGAACAAGAAAGCTGTTGTCAAACAATGGTAAAGATTAAGAGGCACTTGAGCAGCAGAATAAGAGCTTGAGAGAAGCATTTCAGAAGCACAACAGGAAATGGTATATTGTGCCATACAGGAAAGTCTGAGTGTACTTGCAATGTATATGTCAACATGTAGAGACATCTAGAGACCATATGAGGAACTGCACCTGCTAGCAGCCCTGTGTATGGATTTTGAGCAATCCTTAGACAAAAGAAAGTAATCTAAAAATAAAATGTTACCTGGGTGCTTTCATCATGGAATCCCTCCAGGAAGCTCTCCAGTAACTCATCTGCATTGTCAATCCGCTCAGCATATTCACCCACAATCCAGATCATGGATGCACGTGCATCAGGCTCATCTAAAACAGGATGTGGAAAGTTCAATAATTATGAACACTTTCGAACACAAAACCCTTGGTAATACTAAGTTTATTGCAGATTTATGCCCAAAGGATTATTGCAAATAACATGGACAAAAGAACATTGAAACAGGGTACAAAATAACTATACAATCTACATAATAGCAAATTGTTTTACAACAGGGAATGCTAGGTAAGCTGTCATGTTACTTTTGTCAGTAAAAGAAAATTTGTAGTATAGGTTAAACCCAAGGTATCCATAAATTACAGTCAAAACTGCCCAAGACAACTTAGGGGAGGGGACCAATAAAATCTGGTCTATGTGGACAGGTGGTCACCCTAGACAGGATTTGCAATGCTTATGTGTTACTGTATAGGAGAAATTACTTCAGGGACCACCAAAAATTGCCAGGTGGTCCTGATGAAAAGGTGATCACTTGTACAGGTTTGACTGTATTATTTTTCTGCTCTAGCAGGTTTCTTCACCCCTACCTAGACTTTCCAGGTTCTCACACAGTGTGGAGATGATGCTCTCGTACTTGTTGGGATATTTGCGGAAGATATCCTTAATGACGACAATGGCCTCCTGGACCACATAGTTCACCTGTTAAGAAAACAACACTTTCCTAGTTAAGGTTACCAACCTAATGTAATGTGTATGTCAGAATTCTTAATGTTATGTGTATGTTACATTTTAAGACTCCAGCAAGAGTAGTGAAGTCATATATATGTGTTCTGTCACTTATGGAGTTCTTTTAAACAATAAACCAGGGTATTTGAATGACACCTTTATCAAGGAAAGGCCATCAAGAACATTTTCAGTCAGTGCTAACAAGCAACACGAATAAATGTACATGTAAAATTTAGGTGTATTTTCAACACAAGAGTAAAGTAGTATAGGATGTGCCGTTACTACCTTAGTCTGGATGAGGTCCAGCAGTGTTGATACACATCTCTCTGCTGCTTGCTCCACCTTGATGGCGCAGCGCCCGATAGCCCGCACTGACTTCCGCACGAAGTCCACGTCCACTTCTGTGGCATACTCCTTCAGCTCAGCAAGAACCTGAGTAAGGAATCATGTTAGCTGTTTTCTGTAAGGGGAGACCAGGGCTCGAAGTACTTTCACATTGAAAATTACCCGTATCAGATAAATTTACCTGCAACACTCATCATTTATAGATCATACTAAAACTGTTCAGAAACAGTCAATGCAGCAAATAAAAACCTACATACACATACATGTATATATAAATAGACTGGTGCACGTAGACATTAAAAATTAGGCACAGCTTCAATTTTTCCTGCACTAACCTGCATATGTAGGTGGTATTTTGAGCTCTGGAGACACATGTCAAATATGTGCTAAGAAATTCAAGCCTTACCACTCCTATCAATTCAGCCCGAGGAACTACCAGTAATCATTTTGTATGCTACATCTTCTCAATCTGTCTGGTAATATTTCTGTCCACTGCAAACTCCTAATAAGGACACGTGACCCCTGACCTGTGCGATGTTCTCCTGAGTGGCCAGGCGGATCATGATGTCCAGTTTCTCCAGTTTGACGTAGATGGGGTCGTTGTACTTCACAAAGAACACCTTCATCTCGTGCTTCAGGATGTCAGGTCTACAGACAAAGTGCAAGCAACATGTTAAAAACACTATCTTCTCTTTAATCTATATTTATCAAAGATTCCTTTTCTCTTGCATAGAAAATGGTAGACCAAGTGGGGCATCACAATGAAAACAACAGAAAATAGCTGCCACTCACACTTAGAACACTTTAAGCATTGACCACCATTTGAATGCAAACATACATAAGGAAACTCTTAATTTTTATTAGTTATAATGCATATAATTATGCACCAATTCTGACTGTCCATTACAATTACAATTTAAGTTCAACCAATGATAACATGGCAATTAGCAGTTTGAGCAATGTGGCTGCATGTCAGTCAAATTTTTGGCATTTTTATGTTTCAACTACAGTATAGGATTGGTCCATTCAGCTCTGAAACAAAGAAAATACCGGTACCTTTTCTGAACAATGAGGTTGATGTTCCTCAAGGCCACATACTGGACCTCTGGTTCGGAAGACAAGAGAGTGACGAGTGGAGGAGCCAGCTTCTTCTGTAGTGTAGTGACAAACTCACTCTCCATCCCCACATACTCCATCCCCTTCATCAGGACCTTCACTGCTGACAGGACCACACCTAGCAACAGATACAACAGGACTTGTACATGTAGTACCCTGCATCAACTGGTTATGTTTACCGAAGGCAAACATACTGTTTTTGCTGTTTCTTCTTCTCCAAACAAATATGGTCAATGACATGAACCAGACGTCTGTCACCATGGTAACTAGTGTTGGGTTATATCATGTTGCAATTTTATAGCAGGAGGGATTTAGACTGCTGTCACCATATATAAGAGTGTGTTTGAGTAAGAATTAACAGAGAAGACCATATGCGAAGGTAAACATTATGCATTTGCTTTGCAAATGTTACCTTTTTAGTTCATGTTTATTTTCAGTTCTGCACATTTTTCCATTTACAAATTATGTTAATGCACCTCTTCATTTCATCATAGCGGTATATCATACAAACATATGGCCGTGCCCATCACTTAGGTTACACTTGTAGGCAGGCTTTGCCACATTCCAGCTACATGGTAGAGCATAAATGTGAAATTTTTCAATCATTACTTTGGGATTCAAATGATCTATATCACAATATTTTGTGCATTACTATCATGTATAGCTACTTTTAACATTGATATGAAGGTTTTGAAGAATCATACCTGCATTGGAATGTGCCAGACGGGGAGTGACACGTTCACAGATGCTCTGGGCCTCCCGATCATCCTGTGGAATAGACAAAAAACAACCATTGAGGACATGTACAAACACATGTAACTAACAGTTTACTTTGAAAAACAACATCATAAATGTTACTAACATGTAATCAGGATCAATGCTAAACAAGATGGACTACTGGTAAGGGGTTACTTAAAAGTGAATAAAAAAAAACAGAAATACACACATGTATGTCATAATAATTTTGTGTCCTCTAACTGAGCGACTTACCTTGGGAACATAGTTGGACAGGGCATCAAGAATGAAAATCTGTCCCCATTCAGTGCACTCGTTCAGGGCAGCTAGCAGCTTATTGATGGTCTGCTGATTCATCTCCATCTGGGCGGCAGGGCTGGGAGAAGTGTCACTGATCTCAGAGAGCGCAGCCACCGCATTGGCCACAACCTGGTGATACACATAACAACCTTAGATAACCCTCTAACAGTAGAGGTAAAATCTGCACTCATAGTCATACCTCATATTAGGTCTCATGCTTAGGCCTAGGAAAAATATGTTGTGTTTTCTGTTTCAGTCCTGAAAAAATTAGGGTCGGTAGGTAGGGATTATCTTTCTTTTCTTTCGTTTTTTCATTAGTCTTTGGCGATCTCTAGTGATCTAACTTATACAATACAGTTTAACAAAGTAAAACTTGCTTGAGGACACTCATATTGATTTTCAATGTCAATATTGGAAAACCGATTGTACAACGTTTTATCACTCAGGTGTCAGGTCATGGAGCTAGAAAAGGTCGTTAAGGTTGAAAAATTTATGTCCCTTGCAGGGGTTCACCCAACTAAAAAGGCTACGGTCGGCAGTTTTTTCAAGGGTCGGTTGGGAAGCAGGAAACACAACATTCTTTTTCCAAGGCCTTATGGTCCCAGCCATGAAAGAGATGTAAAAGTTCACTATAAAACAGATTTGTAAGTTTGTTAGTTCTGATGAATTCCCAGCTTACCATAGGGTTGGAGTCAGACAGGAGTTCACGGAGCTGGTCCAAGAAACCCTGGTCCTCCACAAGTTGGGCGTTGATGTCGTGAAGCTTAGCCACACACACTGCCGCTGTCTTACGCACATAGGGATCCTCATCCTGTATCAAACAGTGGTGGGACAGTAAGCAAGGTGTCTGTATATATACTCATGGTAGGAAGACTAGAGTAGTAGTATTACTTAAAACAATTTTATATTCACAATGTGGAAACAAGTTATCCTTCATGGATGTAGCAGAAAGAACTGCATAAGGCCACACCAATTTAATTTCTTGGTTAACGGATTTTTCTAGAAAAATAATGGAGCGGGCGGGCGAAAAAAAAATAAAAATAAAAACAGGCCTAGGCATCCTATTATGGCCCAAAATGGTACGATGGGAGCCATGTACAAGTCAACACACCAGGCTGGTTCAAAATTTAAACAATGAATTTTGGACTTTAATGATACTACTGCATTGAGGAGATGGAATAACTGTAACAAGTAGTAAGAAAGGGACTGTTTTCAACTGTTCAGGGCAACATATGAGCATTTTGCAGTTGATTCTGAATTTTTATTTTTATTTGCAAATCAGAAAAAAATGAAGCGGCGAATCCGTTAACCAAGAAATTATATTGGTGTGGCCTAAAGCTGTGTTATGTGAATTCTTTTAGATCTGTTCTAATTTCTTTACATTGCTGTTCTGCTTTTTTCCTATCTACATTTTGCACAACATTGTTTACTTCTTTCATTCATGCCTGTGGCTTCTTTGCAGTAATTAATTGAGTAGAATCAAAGTTAAGTGTGGAGTGATGGTAAGATTACGTGAGGTACATGCAACGCTCCAGCCAGTTTTTCCATCAATTGCAGAAATTTTTCTGTGTGTGACGGAAAAAATTGTAGGCCAATCCATCAACCTTGAAGGACAAAATTTACAAATTTACAAAATTTACTTATAATAAAAAAAACAGCTAAAGGACCAACAACAGTTACTGTCAATCCCATGATTTGCCTTTCAAAATGTGGGAAATTTTGTTTTCAAAGGCTTGAAAATCTAAATTTGCCCCCTGTACCCCCCTAAATTGCAAGCACTTTCCCCCCAGGTCTGATGATGAACCTGGTCTGACGGAAAAAAATTGAGCTGGCTAGAGCCCTGCGTCCTATGTCCCATTTGTACCTTCAGACATTTCCTGAGTGGTTCACACAGGTACTCGGTGATCTTGTCCACACGGATACAGCCCATGGTCCGCACGGCCAGGGCGCGGATGAGTGGGTTGGTGTCCTCGCAATCCTTCACAAACGTGTTGACGGCCATGATGGCCATGTCAGGCTGACTCTTGGCGTAGTTCATCAGGTACAGATACACCAGCTTCTTCAGTTCAAGGTTATCCGTCTGGGTACAGCAATAAAATTAACTAATATTTTTGACACAAGCATGTTAAACTTCACAAAATAAATTTTAAAAAAATCTTCTATTTTCTCATTATTGTGTGCAATATCTAAACACCATCTTCAGTTCGAGGTTATCTGTCTGGATCAGAATTGACACATACATGTAGAATAATGAACGTTGCCCTTAAGCATGTCATCAAAGTAGATGAATTCACTGACCCTTGAAATGACCTGATAGCATTATAAAAGCTACAGTAATAACCAGTGTTTCCGCCAGACTGCAGCTGAGAGGCCGTCCAGTTGGGAAGGGCCGGGTCGCGAAAATTAATTAACTTAGGGAACACGTCGCGAAAATTAACTGAGGGGGCGGGGCATTTGTTTACACTTGTTTACAAGTTGAAACTGTCCACAAGCATTTCACATTTTTTTGTATTGACATAAAAACACTTACAGATGGCAAACGTATCGTCAGGAAATTATACTGTTGCAAAACTCTGCTGCAAAACTCCAAACATCGGCATCATTTAATTATAACCTCCGGTAGCGTCCGCGCTAGCCGGATCTTTAATAGTGAAGAGCCTTGCTTCGTTCGTACTCGTACTTCTTCCGTACATTTCCGCTACGAATTACTAGTTAATATCAAACCAAAAATACGTCAAATATGTAAAGAAACGTCATCTTATCTCTCATACACGAGACAAATTTTGAAAAATAATTGGCTGTATCGTAGCTTTCGTTGCTGTTTCATTCAACAGAAATGCTCCTTGATTGTAAAATGATCACTCATTTGTTGTCTCCAGTACAGTGTCAAATGGTAGCGTGATCGTAGCGTGCGAAAAATCGGCGTTAAAAGTCACAAAATCGCCGGAAAAATGAACTCGCAGCACACATTCTCAACCTCGCCGGAGAGAAGGAAATACGCGCCATTTTGTCATTAATATGTAAGTAGCAGCGTGAACTCTACACTCTGATTGGTTGACCTCATATGACCTGCGCTCTGATTGGATAGAGCCATCTTTGCCGGCATAGCTGCAGAATTTGTTTGTTGGCGAAGAGAGTTACACTACGCTACTTTTTACGGTGTTTCTACCGCTAATTAGTAACATTCCACGCCACGAAATTCATTATGAAGAATTTTTGGGAAAATGTATGCATCAATATGCCGATTTGTGGTGCCTTTCGCGTATTCAAGCAAGCCGGAAGTGTTAGCGAACCGCGGCGTGGATAGCGAACTGCGACGTGGATTTTCATGCAACCCGCCCGCTACAAGACCAACAAAAACAAAAACGTAACTCCCAAAAGAGAATTCTCACATCCGAAATGATTCTGTTCGAGGAAAAAATGTTTGTGGATACATTTTACCGGATGGAGACTTGAAAAACGGGTTTTAATGAGATTAACGTATGCGAAAGGCGCCGACATCAATTGTTCGTCAGCATGATAACAATAGCAAAACAAACAACGTTTGTCTTTCTTGCCTTGGACGGCGTCCTCGTCTACAGGAACAAAACAAAGACTGTCAATTTCTCTGATTTTTCCGAGTCTCGAAATTTTTTAAGAGGACGGCCTCGGTCCGAGTTTAGGCCGTCCAAAACGACACCAGGCCGTCATATGACGGGTGGACGGCCCTCTGGCGGAAACACTGGTAATAACAGAATCAAAATTATGCATAGCCTTCAAAAAAATAAAAAAACATCCAAGATTCACTTTTCAGACATACATGTACATTTATTGCTATTATTGTTATTGTGTACCCCCTAAGCCTTTTGCTTTTTACCTCGTGACCACCTGCCAAGCTTCAGTGAATGGGCGTTGTCCAGGGTGGGAGGGGGGCACTTCCAGAACGATCTTTCTGTTGCATTTCTAGCAATATTATACATACTTTTTCGACATAAGTGGTCATATGGGTCGTCGCTTGATCACTGATGATAATCGTTGACTAAAATTTCACTGAAAAGATCGTAAAAAGGGAAGAAAGTTGTTTTTAGTCTCTAACCTGCATACAGTTGACCACGTCCGGAAACAGCGCGCTGACGTCTTTCCCCACTGTCATGGACGCGATCACCTTCTTCACAGCCTCCTTCTTCTTCTCCTTCTTGTCCGAGTTGAGTTCATTCTTCAGCTCGAAGATCTCGCCCTTCTTCGTGGTGGTGAAGTACTTGGAATCCGTCATTTTGACCTTCTTTTCGGGTACGAAATTTGGAGGAAATGATCAAAATGGCGATCCCGCCCGGTTGTTTGACTGAGCATGCGTATAATACTCTGACCTTTCCTGTAGAGGGTCTGCATGAGTTTCCAGACGACATCGATACCTGTTTTTATTCACACTTGAACTATACATCGGTAAAAAGACCAATGAAATGGGACAACAAGCGAAATTGTGATAAATGTTTATAGGAGACACGTCCAAACGTGCGGGTCGAAACATCGTGACCAGAAACACAAGGAAGGATATATCGATAAACTCCATGTAGCGCCTTCCCCGTAACCTTTGACCGCCACGTTGTAATCAGCTGAGAGGAAGGCTCCAAAGCAAGCCGGTTTTCTTCGCAGAAAAACAGAAAGCTCTGCACCACAGTCTCGCGATTTTCCTTCCACGTATCTGTGCAGAGTACTCCAGATCACTCTGACTTACCGAGATGCCGCCCAGGATAACTGAACAGGTAACAGGCAACTTTTAACATTTATCTGATAACGTTAACATTTATAACATACTGGTGGTTTTCTCCCTTTATAATATCTCAAGAAGGTTTAAACCTCCTTACTTTAAATTCACGTGATGGCGTTATATCTGTGTTAATTGACACCAAATACATGGAAAATAGCCCCAAACTACCCAGTTACTTTCAGGAGGCAATGAACCAATGAGATTTAATTGAACTTCCTTGATTATGAACACACATGACGTGTCTTTCTTATTTGATACTTTACAGATTGAAGTTGTAGAAAATAGGCTGCAGAGAAGTCGAGAAAGACTTGACCAACTTGAGAGGGCCCTGAGACTTCAGTTCATGACTGACAAAGAAAGGTGAGATTTTTCCTTAAAGCTGACTCATTGTTTTTGTATCATATCATCACCATCATCATCATCATCATCATCTATCTAAAAAAATCTTTCTTATTAATATGAACGTCCTTATCTATAATGTATATTGATTTGATAAAGTCTACCAAATCTAATCCTTCTCATTTTTCTGCATTCAGGCAAAGTCTGGAAGAGGAGGAAGAGACTTTGAGAAAAACAATATCCCTTGACGGTAAATAAAGTCCCCATATATGCCACTGTTTTCTTCTGAATTCATATTATATTTGTACACTTTTGTGTGCTTGTTTCCAACTCGTATGTTCATTTCACACTTGTGAAGCATAATTGTTTCTCTTTCCGAGCAGAAAACAGCCTAAGTACGTTGCGGTCTGAGAACAGGAGAACCATGTTGATGTCAGTGATGATACTAGTTCTTCTCTACATTGGGTACTCCATATTTGCACCTTCCTGACACAGCACCACTACATGGAAGCATCTTTGCCAAGAGAGCCTCTGCCAACTTTTGTATTCCTTGCACAATTTATTGTACAAATAGCATATGGACATGGAAATCAAGAAAAGACAATCAGTAAAATAGACAGTCCACATTTTCAGTGACAAACTCTCTACCTGTAAATTCTGTTCATTTTGCAGCTTTCTGATACTGTACATGTACTTGCTGTTACATGTACATGTAAGAACTGACAAGATGACAAGTGTATGAAAGATAAATGTTCGCTCTAGGTAAATGTGTAATAAGATAATTGTCTTTTGTATCTACATGGATGTTTTGTAAAAGTTGTCGGAATAATGCACACTCTTATGATTTCTATTTTAAATTAAAGTTTAAAACTGTCACTTTTGCAATAAAGTGTCTCTCACACGGAAAAGTGTCTCTCTCACAGAACCATTACCTTTTGCACTTTGGGATATAGAGTCAAACTAGTTTATCCCCAAGTGGCCTTTAGCTGTCAGAAGATCTGGAGTTCAGTGACCTGTAAATAAGTGTTACATCCTATAATTAATGATTACATGTCAGTACAAATGTCAGAGCTGTGTTTTGATGCACTTTTTTACATCTATAAAACTATGATTCAAAGCATTCATTCTTAGTGCACTGCTTATGAATTTTATCGATGTAGATATGCTATCTATTGTAAACACCTTTAGAGAACACCTGAATTCCAAACATTGTGATAAGATGACCCCCAGGCAACACCTACTAACGCTGCCCAGTCAACTGGTTTCTTCTGGCGGTAAGCCAAGATAGAGCCTATTGTCCTTGTTCACCACAAGTGACACCCGAGTAGTGACACCCGAGTACCCACTATAGCTCCGCCATCTTAGTCTAGAAAAGAGACAAGCAACATCGACTCACAAAGTTTCTAGTAATCAGAGGAGTGTTGTTTATCGGTAGGTCCACTAGGTATGTATTGTGTTTTCTTATCTATGCCTAGAAACACTAATCTCCAGTCCAAGCAGATCTTTTGGTGGCTGAGAGTGTCAAATTGGCAATGCAGTATCCAATACGTTGCCCAACAGGGGTCAAATGGTAACTTAGGTGGCCGGTTTGATCGTCCCCTTCCCCCGAATAAATCTGCTTGCAGATTACAGAAACTCTGCCGTGTGTAATGGCCAATTGAAGAGGCCACTTATGACATAATTTATCTGTGAATTATCTGGGGAATGGGCATTGCGACGTAAGGCCTCAAGGCTTTGGTACAGTACGTTATAGTGACAACTACCGTCTTTGTAATGGAAATATTGCATAATACCCTTTTAAAGGGCTCCTAGATCCTGTAATACAGCAAACTGAGTGGTTAGCAACTTTGATTCCAGTTTTCAGGTTGCAGCATTACATGACGACGCCTGGCATACATCGACATGGCCATTGAAGTGAAGCTGCCACGGGTGAACAACTTCTGTTGCTGTTGTACGCTGAAGTGTGGAGTCATCGCCATCGCTGTTGTGTTTATGGTATATATACATCATGTACATCGTAACTTTGCGCATACAAAATCATATAACGATCATTTCCATTGCACCATTTCCGAGTATACGTATAACGAAATAAATGGCATGTGTATCTACTGACCTATATTGTCTATGTTGATTGGCTGATGTGAGCATTGTTATTACCTTTTTTTAAAGGTGATCAACTTACTTCTTGGACTTTACGTCATTGTTGCTCACGCATTGGACATACGCGAACTACGCCGTAAGTACATCAATGTCTTTATTAACAACAATTTCAGACCTTAGTTTGAATTAATCGTTACATTCCCAGCCTCTTAAGTCTTATAACAACTACATCTGATCATATTCCAAACGTGTGATTTTAAAGCTCATTGGCTGATCATAAGATGATTTATTCAACTGATCAAAGGCATGCATTTGCTTAATGTTTCTAACCACTAGTTGCCTCTGTATGCATGTGACAGCCTTCAGGATCGCAGATTTGTTCCTGGATACAGTCTTGATCATCTTGTGTATCATCCTCCTCGTTGGAGCCATCAAGGTGTGGTATTATATCAGCATTAAGTAGTAATTTAACACTGTTGTCAACGGAGTTTGTAAAATGAGGATAAGGTGAAAATGTTCTGTATTTTGTTATCTGCGATATGCATATTGTCTTGATAAGTTAAACATGCAGGTAACGTTACTAGATGTAGATAAGGTCCGGAAGGGTACATTTTCCTATCATAATTATACAACTGTGTCAGCAAACGTTTTTTTTGCCCCAATTATTTTATCTGTAGGAAGTAAAAGATCACAATTAATGACCCACAAGTGAATCATAAGCCTTAGTGTCATTTGGGTACGTACAGGCGCCTAGCTCACCAGTGGCTAGTTCCTCTTGCCAAAGATGCCAAATACACCAGAATTCTGCAATAAGTAAAGGTTCTTTTTCTTTATCTCGAACAGGGGAAGTACATGTACTGCATGATTTGGGTGTACGGTACAACTGTCTTCGTTACCGGTGTGATCATCATTTCTATCATCGCTTCATCCTTACGGGCTGCAGTAAGCACATTTACCTCATACCTAATGCAAACAACGATCTGATATCTGATATGAACTATGATGTGAACACCAAAGATCTAGTGAGTTTGTGACTATTTGGATTTAATTAAAAACACAAAAATACAGAACATTCATATGTATATCTTCTATAGTTTTCCCTTACGAGCTCGAGATTGGCCATAACGTTATCAAAACATAGACATGTAAACCTAGAACCTAGCAAACTTTACGGTGATGTGTGCCATTGTTTCTACATGCTGTCATTTTCTTGACTTGCACAATACATGTATAATGTTTTGAAGTGTTTTTTTTTTTGTAGCATACACCATATTTTTTTCATTCATTTCAGAACAGACCCGAAGCCGTACACAGACTGGGGTTTATGTGGACAGGGAGGGCTATTGAATGTGGCCTACTGGTTAGTGTGTTATTTTCTAAACATCACGCTACGGCCCTCCACTCTGCAGCTGTCACGTTTGTATATTATGTACGTTTTTCGCTTGGGTTATAATTGAGATAATAACTGGCACTAGGCCTCACTGTGAGTCTCTCATCCCACCAATGTGACATGTGATTTTTATTTTTGATGCTTCACTCGTTCATGTGTAATCACGAAAGATACAGCCTTATTTTGCAGATGGAGTAAGATTATTAATTGGCATTGTTGATTCCGCAGGTGTACGGTGTCATCGTGGTGAACTCCTTCGCGCAGTCCCTGCGTGACCCCGACAACCCCCTGCTCCATTCGCCCTACAGTCACGTGGAGGAGCCCGAGGCCATCTAACCTTTTGGGTAACTGTGTCTGAGCATGGTTCTGGATTAAGCACAGTTCTAGATACGCGTGTACTACCTAGAAACATGTTTGAGCATAGTTCTGGATTAATCACAGTTCGGATACGCGTGTACTACCCAGAACCGTTCCTGAACATGGTTCTGGACAGTCTTCAAGAACATAGATTTGTCCCAAGCATTTCAACTTGTTGAAATACAAATGTATGAAGACTCCTTCCAGTTGACGTTCTGACTCCTATACGATCACTTGTTGTGACTTTTTAGATGTTATCTTTCAATTTAGAATGGGACAAAGCCGTCCTCATTGAATCATCTGTTGGATGTTAAGAAATGGGTGGTGAGACTTGTATCAAGGAGGTCGTGTGGGACAAACAAACAAATTTTAATGTCACATGGAGTGTGTTGTCCTTGAATATGCTATCACAACCGTTGTATATAGTTCTCTATTTGCTTGTATATAGTCATTGTGTATAGTGTATTTTTTCCTCCCATTTTAAGGAGTTGTCAATCTTGAAATATTTGTATACGCCCTGTGGCTTTGAGGTGATAAAGAACATGTAATTTGATTAATGATGGCAGTCTAGTTGTTACTGTTGTGTTGATTCATATTGTACACTATCTGATGTTCAACCATGTAAAATTTGTGGTTGTAAATATTTGATTGAAGTACATGGGTGTAATCATAGAGAATTCAACAGATTTACTTGTAGCGATAGGACGACATTAGGTATGGAAGAATGAAGTGGCCATGATTATATACTTCATTTATTTTATTAAACCAGTCTAGACTAGTGGAGTGGTCTGGCTACGCTATATTCTTTTCAACCCTATTGTGCACATTCGGACTGAGCCTGTCTGGTAGAAACTCCCTGTATTACAAGGTCACACTTATTTCAGAATTGTGATGCCAAACGACCTGTTGGACGTTGATACCTAGAATGCATTCTTAAACTTAAGGGATATTCTAACTGTCCTATTTTTTCTCGCAAAAAAATACTGGACAGCTTGTAAACGCGCATGGCGCAGATCTAGAGCTACCCAAGGGCAACACACGCATATAGAAGCATACTTCATTATGTATTGCTGTAGGATGGCTCTGCGTCCGAGAATGATAAATAAACGTTGTAAGTCATAATAAATGTCTCTATCAACCTGAGCCTCCCCCTCCAAATACTAGTAAGTGTTGCCTTCCTCCCTGAACAGCCAATAGAAGCTAGTAATGTAAAACGTGCCTTTGGTACTAATCTCATACACAAGAGAGCAGAGATCTTACTTATTTAACACTGCAGACGATTCTGTCAGAAGGGCAAGGATCAAGACAGGAGACAGGCCAAGAGGTAGGTGTTCAATTCAAGAATGATTTCTTTAGCAATCGGTAGCCTAGTGAGATTCGCGATAGGATTGATCACATAGCGACTTCTGTTGTATTATCTGCTTTTAAAAACGACAAGAAAATTATCTATGTAGTAACGTTAACGAATAACATCACTTTGGAGAATAGCGATCGGCCTTCAACGATAACACGGGGAGGTGTGACCGGTCGCAGACTGGCATGTTACAGCTCGTAGCACCCTGTGTCCTCGCCTGGGGAGCGAATAGACAAAGTAGATTATCAACTAATCTCCAAGCAGATTCGGTGGGGCAAGGGGACTTTATCAATGATTGGCCGCCTGTATCCATCGTCCGCCCCACAATGGATACAGGCGGCCAACATAAAGTCTCCTTGCCCCACCGAATCTGCTTGGAGATTAGTCGGACATGAAATACCTTTATTGTACATTCATGCCACGACGGGCTAGGTACAGGTCAAGATATAACAGACACATAACAAACGTATATGGAAAATTGGAGACAAGAGATGCACTACTTGACTTACATACATACATACATGAGGACCATATTATTAATTATCAACAGTAGTAACATGTCCCGGACGTTTTGGAATGGTGAGTGAACTATAGAAGATCTGCTGTAGCTCCCCTCCCCTCTCTGGCCCCTTTCTGATGCGTGAAGTCTGTCAACGTACTTGGCCCAGTCCCAACTTCCCCGAGGCGTGTTGTGATGGAAGAAGCATGATCATGGTAAGCGTGAGTTTGGAGGGGCCAGAAATTCTGCTGCGAAGCCCATGGCCCATCCCCAAAATTCCCGAGCAGATGTAGGGGTGTTTGAAAGTCGTGAAAGTTTTTGCATGATGCAACAGGTTGTGCTAGAACTGTGTTACATGTGTGTATATTCAATTCAGATTGAACCTACCGTAAATCTTAGTGCCCTGTACACGGTAACTTCCCTCTCTTCAAAGAAGGAGTTGGCAGCGGCCTTTTAATCCTGACTTGGCCTTGAATTTTGGCTTTATTTCTTGGCATTGAATCTTTAGCCAAGTGTCAATGCCAAGAAACAAAGCCAAGATTCAAAGGCAAGGTTCAGCTGGCTTGGCTTCATAAGACCTCTTCGGTGCGGCCTCAGTTGAATGGCGCTTGAATAACGACCCCGGCAGTCCCAATCTAATGGCACCAGTTCCAGCACACGTCTTTTATTTCCGTAACAACTTAGAAATGGAAAGGAAAGTGGCTCATGAAAGCTAATCGATCGATAAAGGAACAATGTAACTTGTTCCAAGAAATAGATACGTTGGCGGTGTGGGAATATGAAAACAGTGAATCCACGTACTCAGTCTTCATCAAGTTAGTCCTGTGGAAGCAGCCATTGAAGTTATCCGTTCAGTGAAGTAAGTTGTCATACATACTTTTATTTACAAATATATGTATAACGTTATATATGTTAACATGTTACAAATATATGTATAACGTTATATATGTAAACGTATGTTATACTCTAATCCCTAAGCAAATATAAGCATCGGGGCGTGGAATTGTGTGGCGTAGCGTGCTCGACTCGGAACCGAGAGGTCCCGGGTTCGAGTCCTGACATGCCACCGATCTTGTGCCCTTGGGAAAGGCACTTTACACGACTTTCCTCACTTAACTCAGGTGAAAATGAGTATTGTCCTGTTCCGTATTTGTCCTCTATCTGCGTTTGTGACGGCATGAAATAAGTTGATATAACTTGAGTGTGCTGTCACCATGCATGTCTAGTCATGAAATGTATAATATATTCAGCAGTGTTTATCGTTATGTACTTGTTTAAGTTTTAAATAGATGTAAATCAAATACAAATTCATGAGTCCATGATGAATTGAATCACTTACAATGACTCACCAACATATGTTTTTCAGGTTCCGATTGTCGCTGAAACTATCCAACCACTGTACGAGATGGCTATCGGCATTCCGCGAGTGGAAAACTGTTGCTGTTGTTGTTCCCTCAAGTGTGGAATCATCGCTCTCTCTGTTGTGTTCATGGTAATGTCACTCTGCACTAGCATTATATATAATGTCGGGCCTTGCGGTTTCTACAGTGTATAAGCTAAAGCACTTGTCAGCATACATAGCTTGATTTTTACCTTCGCCAAGAAGGTTATGTTTTCAGTAGCGTTTGTCTGTGGGTATGTATGTGTGTGTGTGTGTGTGTGTGTGTGTGTGTGTGTGTGTGTGTGTGTGTGTGTGTGGTTTAGCAAGATAACTCGAGAAGCAGTTGATGGATTGAAATGAAACTTGGTAGGTGGGTAGATCTTAATGAGACCTAGAAATAATTAGATTTTGGGCCCCCTGGCGGCTTTCCTAGGTACTGCAGCAGAACTTCCGGTTTTGATATCTCGTGATCTGGACATGATCTTTACAAAATCAATGATTAAAACTGTATAATTCGTCAACCGCAAGGGTTAACATCATTTGGCGAAGGTATGAGATCGTGGAACTCTTGTTGTACTTTCTTTGCAAGCCAAGTTACGTAACAACGAAAACAATAGATCGGAACACTTAAGAAGTTCCAGGTTTGCATACAAACATATTAATGTTTATTCTGCAATCCTTCTGAAATCCTAAGTATGATCCGAATTTTGTTCATAATGTTATAGCTGTATACCTTCTCTTTTTTTCATAGGTATTTACGTTGATGAATCTTGTAGTGTCTATTTTCATTGTGGGTAGAGTTGGAGTCTCCAACCCTTCTATTGAGGACGAAGGGGACCGTAAGTACCTAATAACCTCCAAACTCCAGCCAAAGTAGGTTGTTGATAACAAGCGTGTAACGCTAATTCTCGATCAATGCCTATCAAAGTTAGACAAATGCATGACTATAATAGTAGATATATTTAGTGAATCTCAGTTTCTAACTAGTATGAACCGGTGACGATAAAAAGGTCCGCGTTAAATTGTAATATATGTATATATCTTATTGATATCATGATTATATTGCAGCCGTTGCAGATCTCATGATTGGGGACATGGTAGTTGACGTGATGATGATCATTCTGTGTGTCAGCCTTGTTGTCGCCGCCATCAAGGTTAGGTGGTATTCTGTTTTTAATAGTTTTTTTTACACAATTGAAGAAGCCATTTTCTACTACGACACATACATGCAGGATGCACGTGGTATATCTCTAACAATTTGTTTGCTTTTATAATGACTTCTTTATTGTAAATTCATGCCCGAGGGCTAATTGCAAACAAACATTGACACAAACGATGACTACAGAATGTGGTGATTTAAAACTATATGATGCTTAATATCTGCCGTTTGGTTCTTTTACGTAGCATTATCAGCAAAATGTCACGTGTGGATATTTAAGCTATAAAAGTTCTGTTGATTACGATAGCTTCATGTTAGTTCCACTTGGTATGGGCTAGTTCCAATAGCCCGTTTCTAATGTCGAAGCCTTACTTCTGCGTTCCATATAGGGAAACTATCTGCTGTGCCGAATATGGATGATCGGTGCGATTGTCTATGTGACCATCATTTTCATTTTTACCATCATCAGTTCCTCCTTTCGTGCTTCGGTAAGTATGTATGCACCTTCTATAAACATTGTCGTGCTCTATAGTCAAGATGCACATTTTAGTCAAAATACTTCTCCCCCTTCCTTCAACTGATGTTGCATTGCTTTCTTCTTGGGACGGTTACCAAATGTTCAGTTCAGTTCAGGTCATCCTCTTTTGAGGTGCCATTCATAATGTCTCTCCATGTGACTCTGTCTCGCATATGCATGGCGGACAGAAGTTCCTCATCCCGTAGGCCAACCTCTTCCTCGATCAGTTTCTTTAACGTTAGGCACGGACGTCCCCTCCTTCTTTTTACATCCGGTTGCCAGAGAAGCACTTTGGCAGCCATCTCTTCGTGGCGTACCACATGACTACTCTCCAAGTCTAAGTACCACATGACCGGCAAGGGCCAGTCGTCTGTTCTGAATGGTCTGGGTAATCAGGGGTAGACCGTTGTAAAGTTCTTTGTTACTCATGCGGCTCTGCCATGGAACATTCAGCACGCACCGAAGCAGGCGCGTGTAGTTACCATTCAGTTTCTTAGACACGGCTTTAGTTAAAGTCCATGAGTCGGAACTATACAACAAAATAGGCTCTACACAAGACTTAAATACTTTTAACTTTGTGGTATTCTGGATCGGGGCCTTCCACACCTTTTTTACCAAATGAATGTCTTTTTATTGTCACGTTATGGTGGATGGGGTACATATCTCTGTTTCTACTGCAGATGCCGCCTTTGTTTAAGGATCGACATTGTAATGACAGCATTTAGGCAAAACTATCCTCCAAATTGACGCTGTTTATGTGATAGTTTAAGTTATCAATATTTGCTATGATGTTTTATCTTTACAGAATAGGCCCGAAACAGCACACCAGTTGGGGCACCTGTGGGCCGGTTTAGCTTTTGAAGGCGGCTTATTGGTGAGCATCGTCTTTTCTTTGTATTGCACAAATAATGCATCAGAATTACAAAGTATCTAATAAGTACATGTATCTTTGTACAAGTTTTTTTTTTCTTGAAGGGTCAGAGAAACTTTATTTTTCTGATTTTGTTAGTATGATGTCTGTCTGCAAATGTCGTCGTAAACTACACTCTGTGCAGATAGTGATACAGTGAAACCCTAATCCTTTCGAGGTCGAAAGTTGCCGCCAAGTCTATTTATGTGGGAGGTTGTGGAAGGACCTAAGTCAGTAAGGTAAGAAGTCTAATGATGATGATGGTGATACATGACCTAAACTGGCCCATCGTGTTTAGCTGCTAAGACGTAGTTTTGTATCTGGTAACTCACAGCTAGCGCTTGTCAGCAGATAGTTCTGTTTTTTTGTCTACTACTATCAGACTGAAATAAAGACTGAACTTTAACTTCCAACACTAGATATATAGAATTTTCGGTTGACTCCATCAACCTTGTTCACGGAATGGACCCGTCTACTCTTGGAACGTGACGTCAGAGACACGTGACCGTAGTAGCGGGTCATACGTGCCAGATAACTTGTGTCGCCCCCCGGCCTGTCTCTGTTCAGGGTAGGTCTGTGAGCTCTTATGTAGACTGCCTCCTTAACTCCTCTTGCAAAGAAGTCCGGTTCAGAATCAAGGATTTTTATGATGGAGTCAACCGAAAATTTGGGGTAAGTCCCAATTCTATATATCTAGTGTTGGAAGTTAAAGTTCAGTCTTTATTTCATAATGATTTGTACCAACACAGGTGAACTTTCATGCTACTCTCAGACTGTTGTATTTGTTTTTTTTTATAGATTTATGGCGTTATCTTGGTGAACTCATTCGTTGAGAGGCTGCGTGAGACAGAGGGGTCTCTTCCGCCATACGGACAAGTTCG
>NW_017804131.1:3545633-3555219 GCF_001625305.1 Branchiostoma belcheri
TTTACATTAAAATACATTACGGTGCTAAATAGTTGGGATAAATAATCAGATCTGTTCACGGAATGGACCCGTCTACTCTTGGAACGTGACGTCAGAGACACGTGACCGTAGTAGCGGGTCATACGTGCCAGATAACTTGTGTCGCCCCCCGTCTCTGTTCAGGGTAGGTCTGTGAGCTCTTATGTAGACTGCCTCCTTAACTCCTCTTGCAAAGAAGTCCGGTTCAGAATCAAGGATTTTTATGATGGAGTCAACCGAAAATTTGGGGTAAGTCCCAATTCTATATATCTAGTGTTGGAAGTTAAAGTTCAGTCTTTATTTCATAATGATTTGTACCAACACAGGTGAACTTTCATGCTACTCTCAGACTTTTGTATTTGTTTTTTTATAGATTTATGGCGTTATCTTGGTGAACTCATTCGCTGAGAGGCTGCGTGAGACAGAGGGGTCTCTTCCGCCATACGGACAAGTTCGGGAGCCATCTGGGTCTATCTAGAGAGAAAAAAGAAGAACAGAAAGAAAGAAAGGAAGAAAGAAAGAAAAAAAGAAAAAAAGAAAAAAGAAAGAAAGAAAGAAAAAGAAAGAAAGAAGTCCATAGTGTTGAACAATTCCGCCTTACTTCGGAAATGGGGCTATATGAATATATTTGTACTTTTTTATTTCTTAAAATATAGTGTAAACATAAATAGCAAAAACATGAACCGATATGGTCTATATTACTCTCTATTGCGCATGTTTTTGAAATAGATAGTAACTAAAAAAGAACAAATAAATAACAAATAAAACAACAATTTTTATAAGTGATTAAAAAAGTAACAATATGTAACTAGACGACCCATGTACAAATGTTTTTGTTTTACCACATGTTCAACAGAGTAGAGCCGTATACACATAATTTGAGGTTATGTACACATATGTATCAGTGTTCGCGAACGCAAATAAGCAATTGATATTTACACGATTTGCCTCAGTAAGGACAAATAGAAGTCAAATAATCTTTACGGAAAGGCATCTTTAGTACTGATTATCACATTATTATTATTATTTCATTAATCTGCCCTTGTTGGCAGTATGAAAACTGACGCATTAAAAGAGGTAAATGTTTCTGGTACTAACATATTACAAACCTTGGTTAAAAGCTGTCTTGTGTCTTGTCTACATGCCCGTAGGTTTCAACCTACAGGTCACTGACCTGTGGTCGATGTGACCTATGACCTACTACGTATACAGGTGTGTCCCCGTGCAGTGATAGTACGTGTACATGTATTACCGTAGTGGTAAATATTTACTGAAAGCGCTGCACGCAGATAAGGTGTCATAGTCAATTGACGACTGATTCCCCCCTTCAACTGTACAGTAATATATAGTTTGCTACCCAGCTGTCTGTCCTTGTAGCCGGGGTTAGAACGTCTGGCATCCGACAAGAGTGTGTGCTGCGCTGCTGGGTTTGTCTAACTGGTTCATGTATGTTTGGTCACACGCCAAGACCCGCATTGTTGTTGTAAAGAAAAGGCAGTCAAGCAAGACGCCGCCATCTTGTCCCAGCACAGACGTCCAAACAGGTGAGCACAATGAAGTTTATTGCTCGTTTGAAACTAGTGAACAACACAGATCATTCAGAAGGCTGTTCACCTTGCCATAGTGGTTTGTATTTTACGTGAGGGAGACGATTTTTTTTCAGGTAGGAGAAACCACTTGTGACTTGCCACACGAAGTTACAGACAGCAGCAACTCGAGACCAAATGTGTCAACAAAGTCTGCTGCTCCTCATTTTATAGATACCCAAATAGTTTTGTAACCGTGGCCCAGTTACAAGTTATTGTTATATTGCCATGAATGGGATTTGTGTATGTTTTACAGCTGTTTGTGCGGACGTTCTGGACAATAGAGGCTAGGGGGAGGGGCATTACATTTGGTCGGCTGTCACTATTTGCACTCTTCTGTGGAAAATATACGTGAAGTCTAATCTAATATAAAGCTATAGAAAATGTTACTTAGCAAATAGTAGAGGGCCACTTAACGTAGCATTCACGCTCGCTGGGAAAGTTCGCTTGTTCAGTGCACTATTCACCTATTGTAACCTTTGAACTTTGCTATAAAATCTTATACATGGGATATAAACAAGGAGGTTATAGGTTATACCTCCTTGCTGTAATTAAGACTCGATCTCTATCCTCAGATCGTTTGGAATCACTGCCTACAAACGACGCTAATTAGTACTAATGATAAAGATTGGCTGTATGTTACGCAATGAACCCTTTCTCTCCGCGGCAACACTGGACAAACCCACGCCGTTGGCACTTTGGCGTTTTGACAAATCAATCAAGCAACCTGTATACGTAGGTCACGGTCTGTACTCCACATTTTCGAGGCTACATCCGTTGATCTGGTACATGATATACACCAGGATGTTACTTTAAGACCTCTAAGCTTAAGAGTCACGGAAATGACTTCAAAACGTATGGATTTTTTTACAGGTTCCGTTGGCGAAGAAACGCTGCAGTACTTTTACGCTGAACATGGCGATCGACTTCAGCATACCGCGGGTGCAGAACTGTTGCTGCTGCGGGTCACTAAAGTGTGGCACCATCGGGATTGCGGTTGTGTTTATGGTAAATACGGTCATGATCACTACCAGCTGTACCTAGCCTGGTTACCAAACCTATCCCTCTCAGGATCTATAGGACCGTCGGGAGCTAAAATAGGTTTGGTAACCAGGCTAAGCTGTATCCACATGTACCATATGTGTGTAGCCCAGATTGACAAATTGCAGGGCTACTTCAAAACCATCTTGAAAGTTTTCAACAAACCAGTTACATGTATAAGAGACATGAAAATGCAGTTTGAGCTCCACATACACGAAAGCAGCTATATCAGTATACTTTCGTAAACATTCGCATTTTTTCTCAATCTAAGGATCTCTTTACATCGATGGACACAAAATACAACATTCATTCAGGTTTGCTTATGTGGTATGGAATAAGTTCCGTTATTTTACTGTCATGATAGAGCGGTCTAAAAGTGTTTTATTGCAATGGAATTTGACCCCATGTCATAGTATAACAATCTAAACATATAAACAGCTTCTTTTGTCTGTTCCTAAGTCGCGCACAATGTTTTCCAGGTGTTAAATCTTCTTAATGTCATCGGGACTCTGGTGGCTTTCGCGGCGTTTGTGCGGGAAGAGGGAGTAAATCGTAAGTTATCACATGTTTTGGTCGGTTCCTGCTAGTGTATGTTTAATTTAACAAATTTTCATTTTAACGACAGCATAATTTGTATATTTGTTGTGTGAAATCTATCAACTTGTACGTATAAGTAAATAAACGGTGTAGATACATATAGTTACCTGTTGACTATAGCATATAGTAAGGACTGCCCATAGGTTTCAACATGCATTTGTATATGATTTCCTGTAAATTTGTTTATGATATATCTATCAATGTGTATAAAGAAACGTAACCTCCTTTGCAGGCCCTAAGAGTCTGGCGTTTTGTGAACGCACAAGAAACCGATTAGAAAGAGTCTATGCTATAAAACCGCTAAAGTATGCTAGGGAGGCTAGAAGAAATGTAAAAGATTCTATTAGAAACGCATTTAATAAAAAGAATTGTATTACAGCTTTCAGGATAATAGACGTTATCTTCGACGCCATCTTGATCATCTTATGCATCATCCTCATTGTCGGTGCTGTTAAGGTAAGGTCTGGTTCAAATGACAATTCTACAGTTAAAGTAATCTCCTTAAGTATAGTTAGAGTTTGTGGCAACCTTTCTGGAGCTGCATGTACGATTTTAAAGCTATATAGGTATATATGTATAAGTATATGTAAGACTATATACAGTCATTGCTGAACCTAGACACGTACATATGGTTGGCATTTGTCTAAGTCCAATCAGATATATCCTGCGTAAGTTTTGCATGCCTTGCTTAGATGTTTTCTCGTTCAGCGGATACTTATATGTTACCAAATAAAGGGTACCAAGTGTTTTACTGTTTCCGTTTCTAGGGGAATCCTTTGCTGTGCCGTATCTGGATAGTCGGCACGATTTTCTTCGTCAGCGCTATGTTCATCCTTGTCATCGTTGGTTCATCGCTTCTGGGTTTGGTAAGTCTTCCCTTATCATAATGATTGTGTCTGTGCTCAACCAAACATAGTGGCGTCGGGTGGCGTAGTGGTAGAGTGTTCGACTATGAAACGGGGAGACCAGGGTTCGATCCCGAGTTGTACCCGGGACATGTCTGGACATGCGCCCCGACGTTGTGCCCTTGGGAAAGACACTTAACACGACTTTCCTCACTCCACCCAAGTGTGAATGGGTATTGAGGTCGCCCTGTGGCGCCGAATGGCAGCCGCACAGACCCTTGCGACAGTTCCTCAAAAAATTGTGGAGCAAATATGTGTACTGGTATCATGTGTATTATTTGATTGTTTGTGATTATTTATTGATTATTATGTGATACCCTGCATCCATTTAGCCGTATAAAGGCTGCGACTGCACGGGTACTGTTTGACCAATAAACCATTATAATACAAACAGTTCTGCGAAGTTCTGCCATGAGACAAAACTAAGCTTTACTTATTTTAACCTTCCAGAACAGTCCAGCGGCGGCACACGTTATTGGGTTCTTCTGGTTCTATTTGGCGGTTGAAGAAGGGCTGTTGGTAAGTGTAATATGTTTTTACGTGGTGCAAGGAGAAAACAATATATATTATACCATCCTGACGCGCCTCTATATATACTTGTATGTCTATAGAGCTATACATGCATATGACAACAACAAAAACAAGAACATTTGGAAATATATATGAACCTTGGAGGGCAATAATACGCTCTTGCATATTATTACTTTGAATACATTGTTTCAGTCAAGCTTGTTTTCTGAAGTATTTCTGAAACAGGCTAGTTCCTGGTACTAGTAATATTTTTCTCTTCCATAGGTCTATGGTGTGATTGTTGTGAACTCGTTTGTGGAGAGCATACGGCACGAAGACGCCAGCCTGCCACCTTACTCACAAGTGAACGAGTCTGCTGCGGTCTAGGTAAGGATCCCATTACTCCGATTTACCTATAAATTAGAAAACACAAAAGGTACAGACACCAAAACTTACTGCAACATATACATACAGTATAATTTGTATTGTTGCTCAGAGTCAAAACAACATTATCCGTGTGAATTTTACCCAGCATCAGTTTGATCAAGGACTTTTTAAACCCTGAGATGTTATGACTAATTTTAATTTTAACGGTTCCAGAAAACCACTGGTACTCGGAGCGAGTTTCCACGAAGAGGAACATCATTATCATGCTCGGACCAGGACATGCATCTACTCAATCTGAATATGACAATCTTTTATGCATTATTTTTTACTAGTTTTGTATTGGGCACGCCCCAACATACAATGTAAGTTGATAGCCTCCTGTGCAGGCCCCGCGGCGGTGGGGAAAAGTTTTTTAACGCGTTATTTAATATCCTACATCGAGATAGCCGCCGAGAGAAGGTTCCATTCCGCCCACGGTTCCATTCCCTAGCCTCCTTCGCAGTCTTGTTGGGCGTCGGCGTTATTTTTTCTCTGAGTGACGCGAGTAATATGCGGCCGCGAGGGACGATTTGCTGCCGAGGGAGTTTTTGCCACGGAGAGAAGGTTGGAGCGCGAAACCTTCTCTCCGTGGCAAAAACTCCCGGCCGGCCGGCTATATTAAATAACGCGTTAAAAACTCTTCCCCACCGCCGCGGCCGGGCCTGCACAGGAGGCTAGTAAGTTGATATCTTACCACTATGCTAAAGTGTACAATGGGTGTTACTTCATTTGTAGACATGTCTATGGATGTATCTTGTATGTTAGATATTTAACGGTGTGCTATGTACGTGTGTGAAAGTGTCTGTATCATTTCTTTAAAAAGCGCAATGGTGTAATATTCATAATGTTTTGCTATTGTTTGTCTCTTAACTGTACCCAAGCTGTATCTCTAATTAATAAGACATGTACTTAATTAAGAAGAGAGGGTATTAATACTATTATTTTGCGACTATATAAAGGAGGACTTGAGTCCAATAAAGCTACGAGTAATTTTGACTCATGTCTCCTAATTATTTCACTAGTAGCTTTCTACGTACCAGTGTCGAGTCCTAAATTATCTAACTTGACTTGTATCTAATTATCAAGTCATATAATGGTAGTAAGTAAATGAAAGTCATGAAGATACATGCGCCACAGCCCTATATGGCCCTATATCGTTACCATCATCTATCGGTAGTCTCCACTAGACTCATTTGCAGGCTGAATATAGTAGAAATCGGCTAAGGAGGGCATCATTTGCCAGAGGAGTTGGCCGGCCATAGAGGGTTCAGCTTGCCTGGGCAAGGATGTATGATTGAACGTCCTTGATTGGGGGATGTGCGAAAAGAATATCTGGACCACCCAAAAGGGGCCCCAAAAGAGTGCATACTATCCGCTCATCGCCAGATGATTTTGACACCTCAAGTTTAATTTTATCACAACACAATTATGACATTCCAAAGCCAAAAACTCAGATACAAAATAAATTCATTACACGACGATTGTACAAGGTACAACGTCTGGCATCTACGGCCACGATGTCATAATGGATATAACACGTTTGTTTCCTGTTCGTTTCTGAACCGTCTAAATGACCCCAGGAGGTCAAGCCACTATTGAGTCTGGTTGCGCAACCTGTTGTACTATTGGCTAAGCGTCCGTGACGTACAGACCTGTGAGGTATCTGGCTCTGCAGGGTTTCTTTCTGCAGATCTTTCATTTGGGGTGACGCAGGAAACCGAGAAGGGGCACTGAGCACAATCGGCTGTCGAGGTTTCACACCACAGGTACGGTCTAACTTTAAAATTTGTGTTTTTGTATTCTCTACGTCTGATCGTTGGACATTTCGACCCTATATGCTGTGAGTCGACATGGATTACAAAATTCAGTCAGCAGCTACTACTCAGACCAATTTTGCCCAAGGCTACGCAGACCAATTTTGCCCAAGGCCACGTTTTCTGGTGTTTTCACCGTTGTGGTGGAGTGTCGTGAATGTGGTGAAAAAATAACCTTGATAATTGCCCAATAAAAATCACGCCAACATTGTTGCAACTTATACAACCGTCATTTAGGGCATTTAGAACAACGTTAACTGGAAGTATAAAAGTGATCATCTTGATAATGATAGTGAACAAAAAATGCTACACAGTACGCTTGACTTGAAATATGGCGGAGCTGATCATGCATGGCATGGGAACCAAATTTTTACTCCGTGAAGGAGGTCAGGACCTCCGGACGGTGGTGATATGTGAATGCAATGATTGTGTGTGTGTAATTAAAATGAACTTCGAACTTGAAGCACAGTATCTTTACACGCCCTGGGAGCAGTAATGGATTTAGCTCTTTGTATGTTTCATGCTTGTGACGCGCCCTCATTGTATTAACCGTTGCCTAATTATAATGTCTGCACAGTAGGTCTGGCGTTGACGCTTGGGATTTTGTTGAAATATATAAAACTTCACGGAGGATTGTCACCTATGGCTTCTTGTTTGGTGTTGTAGTCGGTAGCCTCAACCCCAGGCTTCGGGAGGCGGCTGAAAAAAGAGTAAAAATCGGCCAAATAAACAAAGCAGGGGAGTTGGTCTGCACCGAGAGAAGATTTCGCCGCTCTCTAAACTAGAGCGGGGACTGTGCATTTTGGCCCGTGACCTTGGACGGGGAGTAGCTAGCACAAGACTTGATCTAGAGGAGCCTTCTCACACAACGAAATGACGCGCCTTTTTAGCTTTTATGTTTGTACTTCCTGATTTTTTTTACAACTTAGATTGGTTTCGCCCCTTTTCTGGCAGCCTCTGCATATAGGAATTTTCTTTAGATTTCCCCCTTTTCTGTGTGCGTTTACAATTTACTTGGAACCACCGGAAGCATGTAGGATGTAGCAACGGTGATTGTGAAACTAGCCAGCCCCTAATCTCCAAGCAGATCCCTATCGGTGGCAAAAAAGACAGTATCAAATTGGCCAGGCAGTATCCATTAGCCAGAGAAGCTCCGGAGATCCGCAGCCACCGACGGGGTGGGGATCAGGACGAAAAAAACCCGGCCATATATAAAAAGGTAACGATCATTCCCCCACAACCTCTGCTTGGAGAGTAGCCAGCCCCACTTTGATCCCGTCACACCTCACGATTTCACCCTCACGATAGTCGCCCGAAACCTTTACTGAAACCTTATGTATCTTCTGTGAATATACTGAGGCACGTTAATCTGTTCCGTTATAGCTTGAGATTATATAAGACAGTGATTCGATCGCCTATTTCTATTAATTCCAGCCGCCTCCCGCAGCCTGGTACAGGATATTACACGCCCAAAGTCCTGCCACCGAAACTCAAATAAGGATGGCTTCCAAGAAACTTACTTGTTGACGTCACTTCCTGTCTGATCCCCACGCCTTAGTTTCGCTGAGTACGTCGGCAGAACGTACTGCGCCTGCGCAAAACCCCAATGTTCACGGATTTCGTTAGATTTTTTGGCCAACGTTGCATCGGAATTTTGCCTGTTGCAGAAGACTTGGCCAACGTCGCATCAGAATTTTTGCCTGTTGCAGAAGACTTGGCCAACGTTGCATCAGAATTTTGCCTGTTGCAGAAGACATAATTTAACATTAACTTTTTAGCACCTGTATTGCATAAGGATTGCTAGTATATATGTTAACACAAACGAATTCTCATACTTTGTAATTTCTATTTTCAGATTTATCTAACCCTTTCGCGCCGCGTTTGATCTGATTGTCACCATGGTGCGTGTAAACAACTGTTGCGGATGCTGTGACCTCAAGTCCGGCACAATCGCCGTCTCCATCGTGTACCTGGTAAGTAATAATCGCAAATTAAAAGTCATTCTCACGTACAAAAATGTTGGCATACAAATCACACATGTAGGTGTGCAGTTCTTTTGCTTCCCCACATCACACATAGCCTGGGTACCATCCTATTTGTATGCCGGGGCCCCCATACTCCCCCATTTCTTAAGCTTAAGTCACATTTGAAACGGCGCCCGTTCGTCATGTCCTCGGCCTAGACGCCGGCCGGCGTCATGACGCCAAGCGTGCGCCGACTCTCAGGGTCACAATTAAATGTTCCTTTACGGCTCCTTGTCGGGGCCTGGTTGTGCTCCGGCCGGCGGCTTCTAATTAATATTCATAAACTTTTGGTCCCCTTGGCGGCCGGTTTCTGCCAGGGACCCGTCCGATGCCCGGTCAGTCTCCCGTCTTGACCCGTGCGGCTTGCGGTAGGGTGCCGACCGGCTCTTACAGTTCGGCCGGGCAGCTTCTACATCCTCAGCCAAACACTTTCGGCAGTTGAGAAAGACATTATGCCTGTATTTTATTTGTCCAGGTCCTGGCTATCGTGAACATGGCGCTGGGCATCGCTGGAGTGGTTGGTACTAAGGGAGGTATGTTGTGCAATTTCTTTTTTTCTTTTCTTTAGAATTTGACCCGAAATATCTTATCAACTAGAAGATGTAACATTTCCCTTTGTGGCTCGGTTGTTGACAAACGATGTTTGCTTACTTTCACCGTTTTGC